>NW_026058471.1:0-12729 GCF_023721935.1 Panthera uncia
GGGGCACCTGGGTGGCTCAGTTGGTTAAGCGGCCGACTTCGGCTCAGGTCATGATCTCGCGGTTCGTGAGTTTGAGCCCCGCATCAGGTTCTGTGCTGACAGCTCAGAGCCTGGAGCCTGCTTCAGATTCTGTGTCTCCCCCTCTCTCTCTGCCCCCGCCCCTGCTCAGGCACCATCTCTCTCTCTCTCTCTCTCTCTCTCTCTCTCTCTCTCTCAAAAATAAACATTAAAAAAATTTCTTTTAATAAAAAATTTTTTTAAAATAAAAGTAGTGACTTAACGGAAAAAAAAGCCTGGTAAAATAAACACAACTTTGGATAATTCTATTTACGCCTGGGGTTAAAAGACGCCGCGTGGCTCTGCACAGAGGTATTTACGTTTAGCTTCTCCGTAGCTGGTAGAGTCTGGAGCCACGCGGGCACCTGCGCTGCAGACCCCCCCCCCCCCACCTCAGCCCTCCCTCCCTCCCTCTAGGACCTCTTCTCAGCCCTGATCAAGGGCCCCACTCGCACCCCCTACGAGGACGGCCTCTACTTGTTTGACATCCAGCTCCCCAACATCTACCCAGCCGTGCCCCCCCACTTCTGCTACCTCTCCCAGTGCAGTGGCCGCCTGAACCCCAACCTGTATGACAACGGGAAGGTGTGCGTCAGCCTCCTGGGCACCTGGATCGGAAAGGTGACTACGGTGCCAGGAGCCGGGTGGGAACGGGGGAGGGCGGCGGGGGGGGGGAGGGCGGGGTGTCGGGGCCGGAGCTGACGAGGCTGTGCGCGTGTGCATTCCAGGGCACAGAGAGGTGGACGAGCAAATCCAGCCTCCTCCAGGTGCTCATCTCCATCCAAGGTACGGCGGGCAGGGTGCGGGGCGCCGGTGGGGAGAGCCGCTGGAGGGTGCGGTGCCGCTGGCCTCCGTGTCCTCCCCGTCCCGCCTGTAGCTCTGGCCGGCCCTGGAGTTCTCGGGCCGGCCCTGACGGGCTTCTCACCCCCCCCCCACCCCCACCCCCAGGTCTAATCCTGGTGAATGAACCGTACTACAACGAGGCGGGCTTCGACAGCGACCGGGGCCTGCAGGAGGGGTATGAGAACAGTCGCTGCTACAACGAGATGGCGCTCATCCGAGTGGTGCAGTCCATGACCCAGTTGGTGCGGCGGCCGCCCGAGGTCTTCGAGCAGGAGATCCGGCAACACTTCAGCACCGGTGGCTGGCGGCTGGTGAACCGCATCGAGTCCTGGCTGGAAACCCGCGCCCTGCCGGAGAGGGCCCAGGCGCTGCCCAACGGGATCCCCAAGGACGGCGGCTCCCCGGAGCCACCCGCCGTGGCCGAGCTCTCGGACCACGGCCGAGAGGAAGCTGAGGACGGAGGGCTGTTCCCCGGAGAGGCCTCCCAGGGCTCAGACTCGGAGGGCGGCGCCCAGGGCCCGGCCTCGGCCAGCAGGGACCGCACAGACCAGACTGCGGAGGCAGCGCCCGACGCCCCGGTGCCCCCCAGTGTCAGACCAAAGAAGCGGAGGAAGAGCTACCGGAGCTTCTTGCCCGAGAAGAGCGGCTACCCTGACATCGGCTTCCCTCTCTTCCCACTCTCTAAGGGTTTCATCAAGAGCATCCGGGGCGTCCTGACGCAGTTCCGGGCCGCTCTGCTAGAGGCGGGCATGCCTGAGAGCGCGGGGGACCAGTAGCCGCCGGCCCTCGAGGAAGAAGCGTCGCGTGGGGAGAGGCCAGCCGCTGCCCGCTCGCTCCCTCCCCCGGAACCTTCCATCTTCCCGTTTTCTCCTCTGTCCCCAACGCGAAAGCCCCTCGCTGCCCTCTCCCCGAGGTGAGTTTGATGCTGAAGTGCAAGAAGTTTCACGAGATGCTGCCGTTTCTTTTCCGAAGCAATCTTCCAACAGGCCGGTGCCCTGTGGCAAAGAGAATCTGAAACCTGTTGCTGATTTTCCACTTGTCACCCAGGCAGGGCGTCCCGGCACTTGCTCCCTCGCCGTCCCCGTCTCAAGGCGGAGGTGGGGTCTTCCTAGGGCCTGGCTCGGGGGCTCGCTCTGCCCCACGAGCCGTGCAGCTCAGCCGCAGGACGAGTGGGTGTGCCTTGCATGAAGTGTGGGTTGCTCCAGCGTTTCCCCCCTCGTCCCTTTCAACCTCTTCGGTGCCCCACAGCGTCCCCGTTCCTGGGTCCTCCCGCTGCCACCGCCACCGGATCCTCCCTTGTCTCCCCGCCCCCCCCCACCCCCCTCCACCCCCAGCTGGGGAGTTGTGGCTGCCGTCGCCGACTCCTGGCTCTGCTCTGGACCTTTCACAGGATAACCCTCAGGCTGTTGAACTTGCTCTCTCAGAGAGGTTGGGACCAGGCCGGGTTCAGGGTGACACCCGGGAGAGGTGGTGGTGGCCCTTGCGCATAACATGGAATGAGGACCAGGTTGCTGCTGGAAAAGAAGACAGCTGTAGGTGCCTTGCTCTTGCGTCCCAGGTGGCTGGGGGCTCCGCAGTGCTGGCATGCCGGCCTCAGCGCTTGGGCCGAAGCCGGTCTGCTCCCTGCCCCGTCCCGCCCCGGGGGCCCTAGGAGGCAGGGCAGCGGCACAGACCAGGCCGGGGCAGGTGCCGGGGCCCCTCCCGCAGACTCTGCCCCTCCCACCATCACATGCTAACCCTGGGAGGTGACATAGAAGGAACCGGCTCTTTCTCTCTCTCTCTCTCTCTCTCTCTCTCTCTCTCTTTCTCGGTTGAGGATGAGGCCTCCTGTTGCTTACAAACTCTGCAGGCTCAATCTGGGGAGAGAGAGGTGGCCGACAGGGGTTCTCCTCCCTCGCAGAGACAGGCCCAGAGGTTTACAAGTTTTCTAAGCTTTTGATAATGTGAAGCTCCAGGTTAAGAGGATGCTGTTGAGCACATTGCAGCTATGTAATTTTTGGTGTATGTATGTAATATTTAAGGTTGAAAGAAAATAAATCTCAAAAGCAAAGATACTAACTCTTATTAGAAAAAAAAAAGACAAAAAAAAAAAAAAGAAGCCAAAGCATAATGCGTCTTGTCCGCCTTCCGCTGGCTCCACACCTGTGCTGTGCCGTAACCACCCGGCGGGCAGCGGCCGCAGGGAAGGACGGAGCCGGGCCGCGGCATTTGGAGCCCTGAGTCGGTATCTTGTTCGAGAGACATCTAGAGTGGCGGGGCTGTGCTTCCCGGTGCGTTGTTCATGTGGGGATGTGAATGCCTACTGCTTACGATACCTGTATAAAGTGCTGTGTGATTAAACTTTTTTTTTACTTGCATTTTTTTCGTTTGGCTCATTACAATGTACAAAAAAGACAAGGTGGCACCATTAAACCTGCCTCTGCCATTCATCTGGGCTCTGTCGCCTTTCTTCCCCTCTGGGGCACCTCACGCACACCTCCCCAGGGGAGGGCAAGACCGGTTGCCAGGAAGGTTCACGGCAGCGGCACCTCGCACCCACCCGCTCTGCTTCCGCGCCTTCTGCGCGTCCAGTCCTAGGACTCGCTGGCGTCCGGGGGCCGGGAGCCCGGGATCTAGTTCAGCGGGTCAGTGCTGTTCGTGGGCAAGGCTCGCGTCCCATTCTTCAAGGGCCAGTGTTGGGCAATGTCTGCCAGCAGCGGCTGGGGTCCCGGGGGCCCGTAATTGACCGGCCCGGCCAGGTCAACTCCTTCCAGATGCTGGGGGAGCGGACATCGGAGCACCTGGCCTGGGCTTTACGCCAAAACGGTGACCAGCTCGGGGGCCCGGTATGTGCCCCTCCTGCTGTTTCCTTTTAACTCCTGCCCATGGGGGGATAGGGGCAGGGTAGGGTAGAGGAGGTGGAGGAGGCCGGGGGAGCCCTAGAGCCCTCACTGGAGGGATAAGACTCCTTTCCAAAGGGAGTAACTACCTCCCATTTTGACTTTGTTGCCAATTTCCCTAATGCCCCCGAAATCGGAGACATTTTCCCTTTTTGCGGAGACTGACTGGCTGTGTGGCCCTGGGTGAGACACTAGATCTGAGTGCCTGTCTTCCATATGGGGTTAGGCAGTTGGCTGAGCTCCCTGGCTTCTCCCAGGCCAAAGGCGGGATGATCATTGGGGCAGGGCCCTAACCTCCGCAAAAAAAGAGAAAAAAGGAAAACCCGGACTAGCCCTGGTCCCGTGCCCACCACCAAAATGACTATTAGCAGGGGTCAGTATCCTGCCGTGTCCAATCCAGGAGGCACCACTGGGCATCGCTAACGTTAAGTTCTAGACCCCACTCCCTCCCCCAACACCTGGAATAACACCAGTAGGCTGGGAGGGTCGCTTTATTTGTGTTTTGATTCATGGGGTGGGGCTCCCAGGACAAAACGGGACTGGCTCCCATAGGCAGGGGCGGGGGGCAACCGGCTGGGCTCCTGGCCCAGAGCCTCATTCTGGCCTTTGGGAGGCAGAGCCCGGCCTCCCAAAGCAAGTCCTCCGCCTTCCCACCTTCTCCAGGGGTCCGCTTGCTCCTCCTCCCCACCACCACACGAGCTGGGGACAGGCCCTCCGGTCCTGGGGGAAGGGGAGAGGATCCTGAGCTCGGAGTAGACCAAGCAGGCTAAGGCACGACAAGGCCCGTGGAGTCATAAGGGCTTTTCTGGAGGGGATCCCCGCCCAGGCTTCTGGCCGGGTGGGGGCTCCGCGCAGCCACTGACCATCCAGATGCAGTTCGCGTGCACCTGGCCCTGCACAGCCTCGCTGACCAACAACTCCCCGTCGGCGGCAAACACACCCTTCCCATCCTTGGGCTCCAGGCGGAAGGCGACCACGGGCGCGTACACCAAGTAGGGACAGGCCTGCTCCAAGTGCCTCCCCTTCTCCATGGCCAGGAAGAGGCGCAGCAGCGTGGCCCGAGACACGCCCGCCCGCACGTAGAACAGGTGCATGGTGCCGGCGGCAGAGCGGCCCATCGGGGCGGCGAACATCTCGCTGCCCAGGTGCGAGTGCAGCAACGCCAGCACCAGCACGAAGTCCTGCTCCGGCACCACCGTCCAGTGCGCGGGCACCGGCTCCTCCAGGGGTACGAGGTGCGCGTCCGTGGGGCCCTGCTGGTCCTGCCGGCCCACTGCAGGGGAGGCGGGCACCCCGGGGACCCCCCTTCCTGCGGGGAGGTAGGCCAGTCGGCCCCGGTACACGCGCAGCGCCGCCAGGCGCAGGAAGGTGCCCAGAGTGAAGCGGAGCTCCCCGAGGCGCCGAAACTTCTCGCTCTCCAGATCCACGTCAGCGATGAAGCCCCAAGACAGGCTAAGCACGGAGAAGAGGCGCAGGCCCGAGGCGGTCTGCAGTGACAGGAGGTTCATGGGCTCCAGCAGCCGGCGGCACAGCAGCAGGGTGCAGTTGGTCAAGAGGTCCTCGTTAGTCACCTGCTCGTAGCTGCGGGGGCGAGAGGTCGGAGGGAGTGAGGCCGGAGCCCTCGCGCATCCTCCCCTTCCGCCGCCTGGGGACTCGAGGCAGGCAAAGCAACACCGGGTCCCTAGGGAGTTAGTCGGTAGGAATGACAGAGGGGGCAGGTGGATGGAGGCAGCCAGCTGGAGTGACCGAGAGAGGGCCCCGGAACACAGCGTGGAGGCTCCCGAGAAGAGGGAACAGAAGTTACCCTGGGATACGGGGACTTAGAAAAGAAAACCTGGCAGGAGGGCGGCATGGAGGAGAAACTGAGGCCCCCTCGGACCCTGGGCTCTCACCCGGCATAATGGTTCAAAGAAGCTGCCAGTGCGTTGCCGGAGCCAGCTGGGAGGCTACACAGGGGCTTCCGGATGGCAGTCTCCCAGTCGGGCCGCTCCATGAGCCCGTTCACCACCTGTTGGAGCACGGGTGGCCTCAGCCTGGGGGGCACCCCGCCCCCCACCACCCACACCCAGTCTCTTGGGGCGGGCCTCACCTCGAACATCAGCCCGTCTCCAGACATGACCACCAGCGCGTCCCAGCGCCCCAGCTCCAACCCCTGCACCAGCTCCCGAGCGTGGTTCCGACGCTCTGTGGAGAGACCGGGTGGCCCCGAGGGTATGTATGGGGGACAGTGGCCGGGATTGCTCCCTGCCACCCCTCGGGGAGGCACTCACCAGTGAGCATCAGCGTGAAGGAGATGCCGGCCTGGGCCAGCAGGGGCTGCACGTGGCTCCAGAAGAGCTGCAGCGCCTTGCCCTTGCCTCCGCGCGGGTTTAGCAGGACCAGCACGCGGCACCGCTCGGGCAGCAGGCTCCCGCCGCCGCCCGCTGTAAAAACAAACCCCAAAAGACCGCGTCCCCAAGCGGCCACTAGGGGGCCGCGGATCACAAAAGGGGTACTTGGGGTGGAAACGTGGGGCCTGATGAACTCCCCCGGTAACTGATCCAACAGATCCCCGCCGGAGGCAGCGGCCTTCCAGGGGGGAGCTCCGGGAGCGGGAGGGAGCACCGTGCCCTTGCCACCCCGGCTCTTGGCTCACACCCGGCCAGCTTCTGGCCTCGTCGGGAAAAGTGTTTCGACTGTCCCCCAGCCAGCCCCTTCTTTTTTTTGCCCAGCTGACTCTGGCCATTCTTCCTGGCAAGGGCGGAAGGGCCACCCACCCTCAGCCCCCCCCCCCCCCCCCGGGACCCCACAAACCTGGATCCATAACCTCGTCCCGCGGCTCCAGCTGCCAGGGCGCCCCCAGCGCCGTTGGGGGGCTGCCCGCGGCGGCGGCTCCTGCCTTCAGCTCCTTATCGGTGCCGCCCAGGCGGGCGACGCGGTGCGGGCTGAGGGGCTCGCCCTTCCCGCCCGGAGTCGGGGCCGCGGAGGTACCGGCGTCATCCCCTGCGGCTGCGGGATCTGAGGGAGAGGAGACAGCGCTGGCGGAGTCCCGGGCGGCCCCCAGAGATGGGCAGCGCCCAGCTAGGTCCTCGGGCCGCGCGCGGGGAGCCGCGCTCTCTGGCATCGCCTAGTCCTCCGAGAGGTCCAAAGAGCCGAGGTCTGGCGCCACCAAGGGCGCCCCCGTCCTAGAACTGAGCCCCCCCCCCCCCCCGCCCCTCCACTCTCAGAGGCGAAGGGTCTCTCTTCCTGGGGACTCTCCTCCCTGGGGGCCTCGGGTTCCGGCCCGACGATGAGGCACAGCCCCGTGGCTCTGTCGGTCGCACCAGCTCCTCACCCCCCGGGGACTGCCAGAGGGAGGGGAGTCCGGTTGCGTAAAAATCCCAGAACGTGAGCGGGCATCGCGGGGCGCGAAGTTGGGCGCGAGCGATCGCCGCCCCGAGCCACCCCCGGCGGGCCGGGGCCACAACCGCGAGCTCCAGAGCGGCGGGGGTCGCCGCGCGCGCCTCCCGAGGCCCCGCGACGCTGCCCGGACGCGCGCCGTGCTCGTGGGAGCCGCGCCGGGGTCGCGCGAGGGCCGAGCCCGAGCCCCGCGGCCGGCCGTCGCCTCCCTCAGCCGAGCGCCGAGTGGGCGCCCAGGAGCCACGAGCGGCGAGAAGGCAGGGCGGGCGGCCCTACCCAGTCGGTCCGGTTTGCTGGGGAGGAGCCACCTCCGTTCCCTACAGTGGCCGAGGGCGGAACTCAGCCCGTCCCGGGCTCAGCCTCACGTCTGGGCGACGACCGGAGCGCCGGACTAACGCGGACTCCACGGCCCCGCCGCCTCTGGCCTCAAACTTTTAGCTCAACTTCGCCGCCAGGCGCCGCCGCGCTGGGAGGGCGCTGTGCCTCTGCGCCCGGCCTGGCCACACCCCGCGCTCCCCCGCGCTCCCGGGGGTGGAACCGGCGCCTGGCGCGGCCAGGGCCTGCCCGCCCCCGGCCTCCCGCACTGTCGGCCCCCGCGGCTCGGCCCCGCGCTGACGCTTGGCCGGATCTCGGGGCCCGGCCGCGCGCGCGCGCGCGCGCGCCCGCCGCTCAGACTGGGCGACCGGCGAGAAGGCGGCGCCGCGGCCCGGCTGGAGTCGGCGAGGCGCAGAGCCCGGGGTCCGGCCACGAGCGGCGGCCGCGAGCTCAGAGTCCCGGACGCGCAAGGGTGAACGCGCAGCGCGGGCCCCGCGCGAACTCGCCGCGCCGCCCGAAGTCCGAGCCGCCCCTGTGGGGCTCCAGGCGCGCGCGGCTCAGCGCTCCGGGCGGACCCTCGGCTGCCCCTGGACGCTGCGACCTCCCGCCCCGGGATCGTCCCCCTTCGTGCGCCCCACCGCAGCCCCCCGGAATTCGAGGCCCAGACCCCACCGGGTACCCCTCCTCTGTGCCGGGGCGTCTCTGCTGCCGCGCCCGTTCTCCCCCGGAGGATTATTTTTGGCTTCCCGGCGCGGCAGCCCGGTCGCGCAGCCACCGAGCCCACGGCAGTCAGGCGCGCCGTCGGGGGGCGGGGGGAGGGGACAGGGGACCCGCCGGGGTGGGGGTGGGGGTGGGGGGGGGGGGTGGCTGCTGTCCGGAGGAGGGGGCCTTGTCAAGAACCTTAAAATTTGGATCTTTTCCCCCAGAGGAAACCATCGAGGCTCACCGGGGCGAGAGAAGCTGTCCCGCAGCAGGCGATCCAGTCCCACGCCCCTCACCCGCCGTGAGGTGTGAACAAGGTCTAGGGGTCCCCGTCGGCATCGGAGAGCCAAACCGCGGCGGAGTGTCCCCCGCCGCCTCCCCTGGCTCAGTGGGAAGATGCAAGCGCGCCGGGGGGAACCTTCACTTCGACGGAGGCAGAGCGGGGAGCGCGAGTCAGTGCGTGCGTGAGAGATATACATACATATCAGGAGAAAGTGTCTGACCTGAACGTGTCCGCGACCAACTCGAGTTGAGTCCCCGGGGGGGTTATCTGCGGAGACCCGGAGGAGGAAGGGGTCAAAGCCGACTAGGTGCCCTGACCAGGTGAGGCCAAAGTTAGGAAAGGCCTAACGCCTGTAGCGGGCGGAGGTGGTCCCGGCCCAGGCTGCTGCGGGCTCGCGCGCCCGCACCCGCAGCCACGCGGCCCACGCACACCTGGCACTTCTCAACGCCCCCGAAAGTCGCAACTCGGGCACGCCTCCGCGGGGTCTCTTCCGGGGAACGCAGGCAGCGGGTCCCGGTTTCCCGGCACCCGGGGGGGGGGGGGGGGCGGAGCCCGCGGTCGCCGGCTAGGAGGGAGGCGCGGGCCCGGGGACCCGCGGCTCGGCGCGCGTCGCAGCGGTGCGCGCTTCCGCCTTGCGCGGCCCCCGGGCGGCCCTGGCTGGGTCCCGAGCGTCCCGAGCGCGTTCCGAGAAAGTGACTCAGCGATGCGCTCGAGGGTCGAGAAACTCCGTAAAACTAAGAACGTGGGGAGGGAGCTGGAGCGCCATCACCCTCTCGCAGCGCCGCGGCCGCGGTCTGGTCTTGAACCTCCGGGCCCGCCACCCCCACTCCGCAGGAAACCGGCACGGGAAGGGCAGCGCTGCAGCCGCAGTGCCGCGGTCACGCGACGCGGGGACGCGAGCGGCGGCGGAGGAGGAGGCTCAGTGCGGGAGCCTGAGGACCTGATCCAGCCCACCCGCCCCTCCCCCCTGCTCCCCTCCTCCCCTTCCCGCCCTTCCGTCCCCGCTCTTCCCCTCCGGCGCAGGCTAGGGTCTAAGTCTGGATTAGGCGCTTTCGAAAAAGCGGGACGCGCTTTTTTCCCCCTGAGATCTCGGCCTTGGAGGGAGGTGGCTACGGAGAAGGCCAGGCCAGCCTCCCCCTTCCCCCATCAGGCCTGAAGAGCCGCTGCTTTAAACCTTGGAGTCTGGTGGGAAACTGAGGCACAGGGAAGGGAAGATGTGGCTGTGCATGAGTCCATGGTGAGAAAGCTCGCCTGCTACAGGGTCCCGCGCTTCCTCCAGGCGCCCCAGGCTGGAGCCCCGCCGGAGTCGCAGGGAGTCGGGTGGAGGCGGGGTTGACCAGAAACCTTGCGGGCGAGGGGAGGCGGGGCAGCCTTTTGGGCTCTTTATCCGGCCTCCGGGGGCCCAGTGGGAGGGAGGTGAAGGGCAAAGCCCTCTGGCCCGGGTTCCAGTCTGCACAATGGCTCCTCTGTCCTCCCTGGCGCCTCTTCTCCTGCCCCCCTCACCTCCACGGCCCCCGCTGTAACCCCCCTCATTCTTGTCAGTCACCTCCCGGCTCCCAGGCCGCCTCTCCCCAGCCTCTCTCTAAAGAACCTTATCTGATGCAGAAACTCACCCATCAGCAGCCCTGGCCCAAGAGACAGGATTGGGCAAGCACAAGATGCTTGTGGCCCTTTGACAATCGGGGGCACCCAAACCCCGAGAGGTGAAGGGTCTTGCCCTAGCTGTCAAACCAAGTCCCAACAGAGCGGAGAAGTAAATCCAGGAGTCCTGCCTCCCAGCCGGGAAGACAGACCTCTTGCTGATTAAGTTTGAGTATCCTATCGATTGACCCGGTAGGTGGCCTGCCCCAATGAGAAAGAAAACCAGAGAAAGAAAACGTCTTGAAGCCCTCTCCAGGCTTCCTCCCCCAAGCCTAGTCCTAGCAACCAGCCCCCGTGCCCAGCAAGGCCCACCAGGCTTGATCTGACCAGATTGCCACGGGGTAGCTCGGCTTGAAGGCAATACCTGTCTCACAGGTCAGAGAGACTGCCTTTCCATCTCTCCCAGCCACCTCTTCCTCCCCCAGGCAGCCTCCCCAGGGAGACACTCCTGAGAGCCTCTCTTCTGCTTCAGAGAAAGAAAGCAGGCATTCACTGGGCCCAGCTCCAGCTCTCAGGAAACGTGGGGCCAAGGCCGCCAGATGGCACATGACTTGCTTTTATTAGGATAGGATCCCCACCATCCCTCCGTTGCCGGAAGCAATCCTCCCTGGGACATTGCAGCTCCCAAGTTGAATTGCAGAGCCTCGAGGCCTCCCTTGACCTTGAGTCCTTTCCGCCTGAGAGGCCGCAAGGGCAGGGAAGGGGAGGTGTGCAACTCTACAAACTCCCCTTAAGACTTGTGTTCTAGGACAGTCCCAGATGTGGCTTTCTGTTCTGAGAGTTTCCTAGATGCTCGTGACCGTGCCGGGTGTTGTGGGTTGTGGGGTGTGCCGCCTGTGGAGATCCGGGAGGGCGGACTGGTCACACGGGATTCTTGGCTGCTCGCAGGGAGTGTTCAGAGTTTCTGTTTCTGCCGTGGTTGGGATCAGCTTAGCTCTACCCTTCGGGCAGCCTCCTTGTCCTCGTGGGTTTCCTTGCTAAGGCTGGGGACACCTGTCTCCTCTGGGGTCTGCCTTCCACCCCTCACCTGCTGGCCTGCTGATTCTAGCTCCCTGACAGGGTGATTAGCTTCTGGAACGCCCTCAGTGTGGAGGCCTGCAGGCCACGCCCACTCCACTCCTTTCGAATGTCTGCCCAACGTCTGAAGACAATTCTAGTTTCGTGGGGTCGTTGTCACAAAGTACCACAAACTGGGTGAATTCCCAGAAATCTACTGTTTCACCGACCCAGAGGTCCCGAGTCTGAGACCAGTATGTTGAGGGGGGAGGGTGCAGAGAGAGAGAGAGGGGGACAGAGGATCCAAAGTGGGCTGTGCTCTGACAGCACTGAGCCGGACGTGGGGCTCAAACTCACAAACTGTGAGATCATGATCTGAGTCAAAGTCTGACGCATAACCCACTGAGCCACCCAGGCGCCCCTGGATTTGTTCTTTGGGGACTGTATTCTGTTCTGTGGGCTTGTTCTTTTTCAAATGCAAATTACTGTGGGAGGGAAAAACCAATGAGTTATTAGGACTCTAGTGTGAATTAACGTATCGCTTTTTTAGCGTATCGCATTTTCGATCAAAACAATGTACAAATACAATGGGCGCCTGGGTGGCTCCGTAGGTTGCGTGTCTGACTTCAGCTCAGGTCACGATCTCAGGGTTTGTGAGTTTCAAGCTCCACCTCGGGCTCTCTGCCGTCAGCACAGAGCCGGTTTCAGATCCTCTCTCTCTCTGCCCCTCTCTCGCTCACACTCTCTCTCTCAAAGATAAATAAACACTTTATAAAAAATGTACAGATAGGGGCGCCTGGGTGGCGCAGTCGGTTAAGCGTCCGACTTCAGCCAGGTCACGATCTCACGGTCCGTGAGTTCGAGCCCCGCGTCAGGCTCTGGGCTGATGGCTCAGAGCCTGGAGCCTGTTTCCGATTCTGTGTCTCCCTCTCTCTCTGTCCCTCCCCCGTTCATGCTCTGTCTCTCTCTGTCCCAAAAATAAATAAACGTTGAAAAAAAAAAAAATTAAAAAAAAAAAAATGTACAGATAGGGGCACCTGGGTGGCTCAGTCAGTTAAGCGTCTGACCGGCTTAGGTCATGGTCTCACGGTTTGTGGGTTCAAGCCCTGCATCGGGCTCTGTGCTGACAGCTCAGAGCCTGGAGCCTGCTTTGGATTCTGTGTCTTCTTCTCTCTCTGCCCCTCCCCCACTTGTGCTCTGTCTCTCTCTGTCTCAAAAATAAATAAATGTAAAAAAAAATAATAAATAAAATAAATAAAAATAAAAATGTACAGATACTAGGAGCGCCTGGGTGGCTCAGTCGGTTAACCATCTGACTCTTGGTTTCGGCTCAGGTCATGATCTCACAGTTTCGTGAGTTCAAGCCCCACATTGGGCTCTGCGCTGATAGCCTGGAGACTGGGATTCTCTCCCTCCCTCGGTCTCTGCTTCCCCCCCCCCCCCCCCTGTCTCTGTCTCTGTCAAAATAAATAAACTTAAAAAACATTTTTTTCCTCAATGGACAAATACTAGGTGTCCTGAAAAAGGGAGATAATGTGCGTCCACGTGCGTGTTGGAGGAAAGCGGGCGTCTGGAAAACGGAACCACCCTTCTCCCGGCGTTGTCAGGGTGCGATCCGTTGGGAGGGGTTGTTGA
>NW_026058472.1:0-31751 GCF_023721935.1 Panthera uncia
TCGTGGCCCCTTGGGATCATGGCCTCTCGGGATCATGGTCCTTAGGATTGTGGCCCCTTGTAATCATGCTCCCTTGGGATCATGAGCGGCCAGTGTTCTGCAGCCTCCAGTCCATTCTGAGCCCTGTGTTCTGGTGGAAGGTCCTCCCGTCCACCCAGAGCCCTGTGTTCTGGTTGAAGGCCCGAGATGTGAAGGGTGAATCCTCCACTGTGAATCGCAGGGGGCAGAAGGGCACGACTAAGTTCTTCCTATGGGTTTAAGCAACCTGAGGTTCCAGAATCCCCTAGCTCAGCTTCCTCCACCTTCCCCCCTCCCCTAACCACCCCATGGCTTCCTGCTACCTGTTGACACTGCAGTCCTATTCACGCACCAAAGCTCCGGACTTCTCCCAAGCTTAGTGGTGCCCTCAGAAAGCCATGGAATTTCTCCTCTGATTTAACCATCTCCTTCTGGATCCCTGTGCCCTTAGGGCCAAAGAGCTACTCTGCCAAATTCATCCTTGTTGAGGTATAAAGCTTTAGCTGGTTGCCCATAAAGGTGACATATTACATTTTAATCTGAGTAACATTTCAGGGTTAATGTCTTAATATTAAGGAGGAAATCTGGAGTCTCAGAATCCGCAGGCTGCGAGGAACCTTTGCAAATCACCCTGTGCTCCCACTGTGAGGGGGCACTTTTGAAACTCAGTGACAGGCTGGAGAGCGAGTCTTAGAGGGTCCCACGTCTTCCCACCACAGGCACGTGATGAACAGGGACCTCTTTGTTTACAGTTTTGCCCCCAGTGTGCATGCCTCCTTGTTCAGCTGACGCCACCTGCAAGGAGAACAACACGTGTGAGTGTAACCTGAGCTACGAAGGGGACGGAATAACATGCACAGGTGAGTCCTGTCCGCGCGTGCGAAACAGCAGGGCAGTGCGGGAGCAGAGCGGGACGTGGTCTGAGTGCCCGGACTTCCTCCTGACCCTTCCACTCCTGCCTGGGCCATTTTGCCCATACCTACCCTCTCTGCGACTCAGTTTCCTTAGTGGGTTTACTCATGCTTGACCTGCCGACCTCCCAGGTCACTGTTTTGAAATCGCTGCACAGACTCAAAGTGAGGCACTTTACTTTATAGTGTTTTTGTAACTCCACAAATCTGGACTTTTAAAAAAATTCAGAAATTATATTATAATACTAAAAAAAACAAAAAAACATTTACTGGGGCACCTACGTGTGTGGCTCAGGTGGTTAAGCTTCTGACTTGGGCTCAGGTCATGATCTCATGATTTGTGGATGTGTGCCCCGTGTCGGGTTCCGCGCTGACAGCTCAGAGCCTGGAGCCTGCTTTGGATTCTGTGTCTCCTTCTCTCTCTGCCCCTACCCCACCCCTCAAAATTCAAAAAAAAATTTTTTTTAGTAGTTACACTCATCACTTGGAGAGAACCACTCTGAATTTGGCAATGTCTGTATTTAGTAGTTAAGATACAGCTCCACCCACACGGAGACCCAAAGGAACAGTGGTATACACGAGGCAGATGTTTAGATGCTTATTTTTATCTCATATAATAGTTTGAATGGAGGCATCCAGAGCTAACGTAGGTCTGAAAGGACATCTGGGAGCCCGACTCCTTCTATCTTATTGCTCTGCCATCGTTCACTTGCCTGGCCTGAGAGGATCAGTACCATCAGCACATCCCAGGCAGCAGGATGGAGAAGGAGAGGAAGGAGGCAAACTTCTTTCCCTTTAAGGATGCACCTAGAAGTTGCTAAAAATTTTGTCTATTCCCATAGCATTGGCTGGAACCTCATCATCCGGCAGACCTAGCTGCAAAGGAGCCTGGGAAATGTAGTCTTCAGTTGGGCAGCCATGAGCCCAGCTAAAACTCCATTGCTGTAGAAAAAGGAGACTATAGACATTGGGAGAAACCTACTAGTGTCAGCCCCATGTACTTCCTAACTTCTTTCATGAGTAAATATTCAAACAGAGATACTTGCTTTACAGAAATGAGCTCTTGCTATACCTGCTATTTTGTAGTCTGCTACAAGGCAGCCAGGAAGTGGGTCACTCAACAATGGCACCAAAGACCCAAGTTCAGTCTTTCTACTCTGCTATCCTGGAGAAGGCCTTTTGTCCTCATGTTTATTCTTTCAAAGTCTCAAGTGGCTGCCACGACTCCAGGCAAAAAGCCAGGCAAGAGAAATCAGATGGCTTTCCAGCTACCCCTTAAATCTAGTATTGGGTTGAAATTTGAGAGATGGTGAAAACAAAGGTCCTAACGGGTAGTACAACACAGTGGGGAATGCATGGACTTTGGGACCAGACCAACCTGGGTTTAAATCCCAGCCCTACCACGTTACCACTGTTTTGCCTTTGTCAGATCAGTTAAATTCTCTGTGTTTCAGTTTGTTCATCTGTAGAATAGGGGTAATGATGTCCATCTCACAAAGTACTCAAGAGTGCACTAACTCTGCACACACGTATACACACACACACACACACACACACACACACACACACACACAAACTGTCCTAACATTAAAACTACTACCAAAATGGAGCCTAGAGGTATATGACAAAGGGGCCAGAGGTAGGCGGATATCATCAGGCCTGGTCTTTGAGGGTATCAGCCACGGGATACCAGTGTTTGCAAAGGCTAGCACAGAGGCCACTGGGCATGGGGAAAGAAGGCCCCAATATGTCGGGGACCATTTACGTCCCAACGCCACTGATCCCAGGGCTGCCCATGCCCCCATCTGAAGCCCACCTTGCACAGACAGTGCTTAAATGAGCTGTCTCCCCTCTGCTCCTGCAGTTGTGGATTTCTGCAAACAGAACAACGGGGGCTGTGCTAAGGTCGCCAAGTGTTCCCAGAAGGGCACGAGGGTCTCCTGCAGCTGTCAGAAGGGCTACAAGGGGGACGGCCGCAGCTGCATAGAGATAGACCCCTGCGCCGACGGCCTCAACGGAGGGTGTCATGAGCATGCCACCTGCAAGATGACCGGCCCGGTGAGTCTCTCGTCCCTCCCCACCCCCCGCCCCCAGGATGGGAGCCCTTCTGCACCTTGTTCAGCCTGGCTTCACCTCACTTAATGTTCGGCCTCTTCCTCAACTTCCTTCCCGCCTCAGTGCGTGTGTTGCTAGGTCTGCAGGCTAAATGCAAAGTGGCATTCTAAGCAGAAAGAGGACATTAGGGGGAAACTGGTGAAATCCACATAAAGCCTATTGTTTAGTTAATAGCAATGTGCCACTGTTAACTTCTTAGTTTTGACCAATGTGCTATGGTTATCTAAGAAGGCAAGGTAGGGGAACCTGGTGAAGAGTATATGGCAACTCTTTCTGCTATCTTTGCAACTTTTCTATAAATTTAAAACTATCCAAAATTAAAAGTTTATTAAAACAAAAAATGTTGGTGAGAAGTAGCAGGAAAAGTGCAGGTTCGCGCCCTCACCCAAGGCTTTTTAGAGTGGAATCGGGGGCGCCTGGGTGGCTCAGCCGGTTGGGCGTCTGACTCTTGATTTCAGCTCAGGTCATGATCCCACAGTTTGTGAGTTCAAGGCCCACATTGGATTCTGCACTGTGTCAGCGCAGAGCCTGCTTAGAATTCTCTCTCTCTCTCTTTGTCCTTCCCCCTGCATGCATGCTTGCTCGCTCTCTCTCTCTCTCTCTCTCTCTCTCTCACACACACACACACACACACACACACACACACACACACACAAAATAAATAAATTTAAATGTATATGGAGAGTGGAATCCGTGCCCTGGTGCCCTGTTTATCCATTGGCAAGAGAAGATGGTGGACAATAAAGTCCGTTATTGAACTTGGAGTCCCTCCCTGAGCCTTAGCTCCCAGACTTAACACTCTGTGGCCCGGGGCTGGCTACTTACTTTCTCCGAGTGTCAGTTTCCTCATTTGCTAAGTGAGCCTAATAATAATACAGCCCTCACAGAATTGTCATGGGGATTAAATGAGATCATTCACTGATTCAGCAAGTGGTCACCAGGCACTTACTGTCTGCCGTCACAGGTGCCGGGACGTAGCAAGAAAGAGCTTATGCAGGGGTGGAGGGAGGGGGTCATGCCCAGTGCAGAGACAAATGCACGAGATACTTTCAGAAAGCACCAAGAGTGGGGCAGCACATAAACTGGGCCAGTGTGCTAGAGAGGGCTGGGACAGCTGCTTTATTTAATGCGCCAGGGACGCTCTCTCGGAGGAGGTGACATTTCAGCTATGACATTTCCTCATGAGCCTGTGCGGACCTGAGACGTGGCCATTACCTTGTTCCCGCTGGACAGGAGAGGCATTTTCCTGGTGCTGCTGAGCATCTCCTGTGCCGGATGGTGGCCCGCAGAGCGTGGAGGGGTCCCGGGGTCCTAGAAGAGGGGCGTCTCATCTTTTCCGCTGTCCCCACAGGGCAAGCACAGGTGTGAGTGCAAGAGTCATTACGTGGGAGACGGGCTGGACTGCGAGCCGGAGCGGCTGCCGGTGGACCGCTGTTTGCAGGACAACGGGCTGTGCCATGCCGCTGCCAGCTGCACTGACCTCCACTTCCAAGGTCAGTGCGGCCAGGGCTGCTGGCCCAAAGCGCCCTGGTCTCTGTCAGGCTCGGGGAAGGTTTTCAATGTTTATTTGTTGGAGAGCGAGCGCTCTGGCGGGGGAGGGGCAGCCAGAAGGAGAGACAGAATCCCACGCGGGCTCCGTGCCCTCAGTGCAGAGCCCGACGCGGGGCTCGAACTCACAAACCATGAGATCAAGAGTCATACGCTTAACCGACTGAGCCACCCGGCGCCCCTCAAAGCACCCTAGTCTCTGTCAGGCTTGGGGGAGGGACTTGTGCAAAAGCAAAGGGGAACACAATGAAAAACCACGGCCAAACAGCCCAGGCATTGCCCAGGACCCAGTGCCCAAGGAGGTAGCCGGCTTCCGTAGCGGAGGAGTGGAATAAACTCAGATCTGGACCCTGAGCCTTAGAACCTGGATGGAGCGCAAAGGTCATCCGTCCTGACTTTTCCTGATGCGCCCTTTCCCCAAGTTGCTTAGCAACCATTGATCGGAATTGAATCTAAGGAGCATAGTTTAGGCTTTAACAACAGAGAGGAAGCCCCTGTCACACAAAGATACAATTTCTTAGCAGTTGTTTTGATAATACACATCGATTGGCATTTACGGCATTCTCTTCCAAGGATGATTTGAATGGCTTGTAATAAGCCCACAGGTGTAATGAAAGAATCACCACACGCAGTCAAGTAAAAAAGCCAAGCAGGAAGTGTAGAGGTTCAGACAACAGGGCATCTTGAAACCTAGCAGAGGAAATCCACGAAGGACCCAGCCACACACGTAGTTCTGAGCCAGCGCAGGGAGGGTTTCAGTGGTTCAGAAAGCAACTCGGGGCGTTATGTGCTCTGGCCAATCAGGATTTATGGGAGGTCTCTGACTGGGTTGGGTTTGTTTCACAGACACAGTCATTTTAGTGAAGCAGTTTTTCCATAGCTCAATAATAATTACTGATTTAACACCCGTTATGTACTGTCTTAGTGCATTCGGGCTGCTACATCAAAGTTCCATGGACTGGATGGCTTATAAACAACAGAGATGTATTTCTTACAGTTCTGGAGGCTGGAAGTCCAAGAATAGGGTGCCGGCATGGACAGGTTCTAGGGAGGGCTCTCTTCTGGGTTGCAGACTGCTATCTTCTTGTGTCCTTATGCAGCATAAAGGCTAAGGAAGCTCTCTGGGGTCCCTTTTATAAGGGCACTAATCCAGGATGCCTGGCTGGCTCAGTCAGGAGGGCATGTGACTCTTGATCTGAGGGTCATGAGTTTAAGCCCCATGTTGGGCATAGAGATTACTTTAAACACACACACACACACACACACACACACACACACACACACACACACACTAATCCCACACAAAAGAGCTTTACCCTCACGACTTAATTGCCTCCCAATGGCCCCACCTCCTAACATCAACATATTGGGAGTTAGGATTTCAACCTATGAATTTACGGCGAGGGGCGGGACACAAGCATGTGGTCCATAAACATGTATCAAATCCTAAGACACCTCAAATCCCTTTTGAGGATGAGATAGAAGAAGTGTAAGCAACTGAAATACACAGGATATATGGTATTGTCTCCTTGCAAGGAGATTGCCCATGTAGCTGAGGACATTTTTTAAATTAATAAGACAAGGAAAGGCAAGTAATAAAACAGAAGACAGCAGTTTATCTCATATGGATAGTGCAGTGAGAGAGCAAGAATAGAGGAAAATTGAGAGCAGGGACTCGAACAGATGTTTGTACTCCCATGTTCCCCGAAAAATGGACATAACCTTAGTGACCATCAGCAAATGAACGGATAAACACACTGTAGCCTATTCATACAGTGGGATATTATCCAGAAGGAAATTTCGGCATGTGCTGTGATATGAATGAAAGTTGAAAACATTATGCCATGTGAAATAAACGAGACACAACAGGATAAATATTGTGGACATATATAAGGTATTTATAACGGGCAAATTCATAGAGACAAAGTAGAATAGAGGTTACGAGGGGCTGCAGGGAGGAGGGTGGAGAGTCATTATTTAATGCAGACTGAGTTTCTGGTTGGAATGATGGAGACATTCTAGAAATGGATAGTGGCGATGATTGCATGACATTGTAGATCTACTTAATACCACTGAATTACACACTTAAAATGGTCAAAAAAGCACATTGTTATGTTATGTATATTCACCACAATATTTCAAAGAACAGTCAGGGATGGGAGAGATCTCTAGGTAAGATGAGAGAGGGAGTCTTCAGAGAAGCTTAATAGAGGCCTGGGACTGTGGCAGAGACTTGAAAGTTGTCAAGGCAATGACCTCAAGGTAACAGGGTCTCGCCTGGGAAGAGGGGTGAGCTCAGGCATGCAGTGGGCATAGAGAGTGTGGACAAGTCAGTCACGTAAGGCTTCGATCTCGAGAGAGCAAACCCAATGGTGGTTGGGTTAAAGCAGATGGGAGGGAACATGGCACAAAGTTTGGAAGCTCCGTTGGGGACATTCTGTGTTCAAGGTAAAACTGCCAAGCAGAGAGATTCTACAGGCAATTGCTGTTTAGGATGGGGGCCAAAACGAGCAGCTGGAACCGGGACGTTGATCTGTGGATCAAGAAGTAGGAAGTCTAGAAGGTGCTTGGCTTGTTTCTGGAGGACACGATCCATTCGGCCAGCCCTGCCTGTTCCATGGCTCAATCACAGGTGGAAACTTATTCAGTTCATCCATCTTCTCCAGGGGGCTCTTCTCTTCTGCTGGCTCATGAATGCCAAGAAAGTGTTGGCGGTGTTACTAAGTGACCAGGTATCATATTGGACCCACCTTCTGTTGTAGCTGAGCGGTTACCCTTAGCAAGACAGGATGGCACTGGGCTAAGGCCCCAGCTTTCCCTGTGGCACAGTTACAGAGCCATCCCACACTCAGGAGGATGTGCCCGTTCTCCCGGGTCAGAGGAGGGCAGACCGGTACAGCCTTTGCGGCAACCAATGTGACAGTGTGTGCTGAGAGCCTTAAAATAATTCATGCTCTACAGCGCCTGGGTGGCTCTGTCGGTTAAGCGTCCTGCCCTTGATTTCATCTCAGGTCGTGCTCTCACGGTTCATGAATTTGAGCCCCACGCTGGGCTCTGAGCTGACAGCACGGAGCCTGCTTGGGATTCTCTCTCTCTCTGCCCCTCCCCCTGCCTCAAAATAAATAAATATAAACTTAACAAAAAGCTAAAAAAATTGTTTTAAATTCATGCCAAGACTCGGTAGCTCCATTTCATGGAACCCATCCTCCAGAAACAAACTAAGGAGGGAATAAAGATAAACGTACCATCTCAGCATTATTTCACATCATAAAAGATTATAAATAACATATATCTAACACTAAAGGATGATCAAATATACTGTTACACACGTCCACTCAAATGCACTGTTAAGAATTGTGTTGTCTTAGTTAGAAGACAAGGTTATCCATCCTTACCCAAGCTGTTATGCTGTTAAGTGCTTGCATTTCAGACCCAAGGCTGACAGGATCATGTAGACTGTGGATCGTGCTACTAGGCTAGAGTCAAAGAAGATCTTGAACTCAGCTCTTTTTGGGGGGAAGAAAGTGCCCTTTTTGGGCATTTGATAATGAACTTGACAGTGTAAAAACGTGACTTGGTTCTTGAACTACTTGTGGTCTCTGCATTCCTTGTCTGGCTAAAATATCAGCCAGTAAACATGATAAATCTTTCAGTATCTTAGGGGAGAAATGGCTAGAAAACCTTTTTAAGGGCATAGTGGCAATCAAAAACATAGAGTCCTTGGCAAAAACTTTCATGTCTGTAAAGTTCACAAAAATTATTAAATTTTAAGTATTGAGGGGGAAATCATGTTGCCCAAGAAAATTTATAATATGGGGAAATCATCATGATTTAATGTTAAGTTGGAAAAAAAAAAGATTTCTGGGGGCACCTGGGTGGCTCAGTTGGTTAAGCTTCCAACTTTGCCTTAGGTCATGATCTCACAGTCTGTGAGTTCAAGCCCTGCTTTGGGCTCTCTACTGTCAGTACAAAGCCCACTTTGGATCCTCTGCCCCCCCCCCCACCCCTCCTCTCCTCATTCTTTCTCTCAAAATAAATAAATAAAAACTTAAAAAAATAAAAATAAAAAAAGACTTCTAAAAACTCTATATGCAGTATGCAACCACATTTGTAATGTATATGACATGTAAACACAGAGGTAAAAAGACTAGAAGAGTATGAAATTATGTCGAAATAAAAAGTCACCAAAAGAAAGTAAAAATTCTTTAGGGGAAGTACACCAAAATTTAGCCATGGAGTAAATTATTTTTAGGGGGTAAAATTATAGGTGATTTTTGTTTATTTCTTTTCTTACTTTTCTGTATTGCCCAAATTTCTACAATAACGTGCTATTTTTATAATTAGGCTATCATTGATAGCGCTGCTATAAACATCGGGGTGCATGTGCCCCTTTGAGTCAGCATTTTGTATCCTCTGGGTAAATACTTAGTAGTGCAATTGCTGGGTCATAGGGTAGTTCATATTTTAATTTTTGGAGGAACTTCCATACTGTTTTCCAGAGTGGCTGCACCAGTTTGCAGAAAAGAGATAGATACTTTAAATGCTGTGTTTCGACATCCCTGGAAGGGGAATGGCTCTGGGATATGGCTGGCCTTCGGCTTTGAGAGCTCTTTGCTGGAAGTCCTGTCCACCAGGCGGCTGACCTGGACAATTCCTCTCTTTTCCTCTCTAGACGCCACCGTTGGAGTGTTCCATCTACGCTCCCCACTGGGCCAGTATAAGTTGACCTTTGACAAAGCCAAAGAGGCCTGTGCCAACGAAGCCGCGACCATGGCAACCTACAACCAGCTCTCCTACGCTCAGAAGGTGGTCCCCAGTTCGTGGGTACCATGCAGGCAGGGGCTACAGGGGACAGGGTGCAGCCTCTTCTTAGCGTGAGGGAGACTTGGGCTGTTGCCTTCTTGGAGGGGAATGCAGGGTCCTCCTAGAGCAATACTATCAATGTGTCATGTCCACTGGGCACGTACTACGTGGCACGAGCTGTGCAGGTGCTTTGTTGGCAATACCATCCATCTATACGGCATCCCTGGAAGTAGGTGTCACTCCTCCCATTTTACAGACAGGGCAACCGAGACTCTGAAAGGTTAAGTAATGTGCCCGGTGTCAGCCAGCCAAGAGGTGGCAGACCCGGTACTCAGATGCAGCCCTTACTCCAGACGTCTGTTCTCTGCCATGACATTCATCCACCAAGGCAGAAGCACAGACTGGGAGCGCATGTGTCACAGCTAAAAACCAGAAAGAGATCAATAACCACAGGCCGACGAGCTCCCCGAACCCACAAAACAGCCGAGTTTCTCCGAAATGTCTGGAGGGGCTGTGAAGGTCATAAGAGGGGGTTGCCCCAGCTCTCGGATACAACCAGGTAGGAGATGACTGATAGGAAATCTTAATTCAAGAACGGACAGAAGAGAAATGAGTGTGAAGGACGTGGGTCCCTCTAAGAAAAAAAGAGTACCGCTTTCATCCATTCAATGAATTGATCAAGAACGATTTAATGAGAACCTACTGTGTTCCAGGCACAGGGGTACAATAGACAAAATGAGCCATCACCCTGGCTCCATGGAGTTTACAGTCCGATGGGAGAATCAGACATGAGGCAGAGGACCTCACACCAAACACTCAACTGTAGCTGACCCACTGATCACCGCCGCGTGTGTCCCCCACAGGCCAAGTACCACCTGTGTTCTGCAGGCTGGCTGGAGAGCGGGCGGGTTGCTTACCCCACAGCCTATTCCTCCCAGAACTGTGGCTCCGGTGTCGTTGGAATCATAGACTATGGACCAAGAAACAACAAGAGTGAAACGTGGGACGTCTTCTGCTATCGGATGAAAGGTAACCACCCCAGCTACGCTTCCGATTCTGGCCACGTAGCCGCTGAGCAACCCTCAGCCTCGCCAGCCAATCCCCAAGGGTGAGCTGGAGCCGCCGCGGCCCCTGCCTCACCGGAGGGGGACCCTGTGTACCCCTGCCCTCCAGATGTGAATTGCACCTGTAAGGTTGGCTACGTGGGAGATGGCTTCTCGTGCAGTGGGAATCTGTTGCAGGTCCTGATGTCCTTCCCCTCGCTGACAAACTTCCTGAGGGTACGTACCGCGTCTGCTTGGGTTGCCTCAGGGGAGGAAGGCAGTTAGTACAGAGGCAAGTCCTTGAAAGAAGCCAAAGGCTCTCGGTCATGGTTAAGAGCACGGGCAGTGGATCACATTGCCAGAACTTGAAGCTTGGGTTTGCCACTTACTTGCACCACCTTCAACAAGTTACTTTCCTCTCTGGGCCTCAGTTTCCTCAGGATGGAGGAAATGGAGAGGATGACAGCACCAGCCTCATCAATGAGCTAGTATTTGTAACGCACTTAGACTGTGGCCAGCCCGTGGAAACTGCCACACTGGGGCTAGCTGGCACGGTCTCTTTTTGCATCCAGAGCAGCTTAAGAGTCTGATCTGCAGGAATGAGACACTCTCTTGTCTTCGCGGACAGGGCAGGGCACAGTTAGTGGGGCCTACCTGGTGATCAGACAGTGAGCCAAATTACCAACGTGGAGTCAACTTTCAACTCGCACTTAGCGTTGCACTTACAGTCACTTCAGTATTCTACAAGTTAGGCCTAACGAAGAGAAAGCTCCAGTTGGAGAAGGATTTGGTGCTGACTGATCAAAGAACAAAGCTAAGAAAAAGAACAAGAATAGCTAACAGTTCTTGAGCGTTTACTTTGCACTGTGCATGTATGAACCCTTTCAGAGCACTTATAACTCAGTCCACAGAACGTGAGCTCCCTAAGGGAAAGGAGTTTCTCTGCCTTGTGGCTGGCATATAGAAGGTGCTCGCTAAACACTTGTTAGTACGAATAAATTCTCACGCGACCTCGTGAGGTCACTTCTGCTATTATCCCCATTTTGTAGATGAAGAAACTGAGGCTTCCCAAGGTCAAGGGCACAGCCAAGGAGAGGGGACTGGGCATAAGTATAGGGCTTACAGGATCAGGACAGAAGTTAAACCAAGAGCTCCAAAATGGTGAGTCATTATCCATAGACCAAACAGTATCTATCTAACGGTTCTGACATTCAGGATTACCATAAACGCACCAAAGACAAACACTCAAACTCATGTTGCTGTGGTGCATGGGCTTGGCTTGTGCCAACATTTCAGAGAAAACAGTGTCAGAACAAAACCCACTGGCTGTGTGTCCGTAACTTCTCTGGGCTTCAGTAGCCCTGTCAACACAATGGCAAAGTTGAACTACGTAGTTCTTATAATGTTTCAGCAAGTATTTGCGACTGCTTACCACGTGCTTGCGATATATCAGTGAACCAAACAGACACACAAAGTAAACAGTAAACAGAATAAGTAAATAGTATTGAATACTAGAAGGTGATTATATATACTGTGGGTGCCCATTTTGCAGAGTGATAAGGGAAGGCCTCGGTGGGAAGATGACATTTGAGGAAAGAGTGATTGGAAGAAAGGGAGTTAGCCACGCAGATCTGAGGCAAGAACATTCCAGGCAGAAGGAACAACCGGGCAAAGGATGAAAGGCAAGAGTGTGCTGCACAAGTCTGAAGAAAAGCAAGGAAGCCAGTGTGGCTGGAGCAGAGGGAAAGGGAGGCCAGCGGGGCCCCGCAACAGGGTCCAGATGGGTTGGGCCTCCTGGGCCATTGTAAGGCCTTTGGCTTTTCCTCTGAGTGAAATGCAGACCATTGCAAGGTTTCAATAAGATTCGACCTCATGTGTCAAAGGACTGCACAGGCGGCCAAGTTAAGAATGGTCTGTGGGGGCACCTGGCTGCCACAGCAGGTTGAACTTCCATCTCTTGATTTTGGCTCAGGTCATGATCTCACGGTTTGTGGGTTTGAGCCCCACATCGGGCTCTGCGCTGACAGCATAGAGCCTGCTTGGGATTCTGTCTCTCTCCCTCTCTCTCTGCTTCAACCCCACTCAAAATAAATGAATAAACTTATTTATTTGTGATGTGGCTGTGACTTACGCCCATAGGTTTCACTGAGGAAAGAAAAAGTGCCCCTAAGACTCTCCGGAGAGGCAGTCAGAAGAAATGCAGCCTGAGCGGGGGCCAACGTCAGGAAGGGTCCGGGATGGGTGGTGCCCCAACAACCCTGCACACCAGGACTGATCGCTCTTTCCTCTCCCCAGGAAGTGCTGGCCTATTCCAACAGCTCGGCCAGAGGCCGGGCATTTCTGAAACACCTGACTGACCTATCGATCCGCAGCACCCTCTTTGTGCCACAGAACGGCGGGCTGGGGGAAAACGAGGTGAGGCGGTGCCTGGTGTCTGTGCCTTAGACAAGTACTTCTAGACAGTATCAGTATCTATCACCACAAGTCACCCCAAAACTCAGTGGCCGCACATTTACACAGCTCACACGTCCGCGGGTCAACTGGCGGGTCTGGTCTCGGCCAGGCATGTTCGCGTGTCTATGATGGCCTGGCTGTCGGCTGGCCGAGGCCGACCTGCCTGGGCCTCTGCCCCACGGGCCACCTGTCCTCCAGCAGACCAGCCCGGGCATGTCCTGGTGGTGCTGGCAGGAAGCGGTAATCAGGAGTGAGCCCAGTCCTGCCAGCGCTTTCCAAGCCCCCCGTCGGTCACATTGGCTGACGTGCCCCTAGCCCGGACGGATCATGTGGCTGAGCCCAAAGTCAGAGTGGGGAGCACTCAGAGTTCCAAGGCGAAGGGCAAGAATGCAGGAGGGGGAACAACCAGAGTCGCTGATGTCACCAGTCTGCCACACTAACGTCCAACACGTCACCGAGGGATTGGCAGTTCCACACAGGTGGCTGGCGGCAGGCTCTGACAGCACCCCCCCCCCGGCCCCGGCCCACCCAAGGGCTGAGAGGAGTGTAGCTCGGCCCCCTGTTACCCACTCAAGACCCAGTCTTCACGAACATGACATTCGGTGCCACAGCCTAGCCACGTGTGAGCCTCTGGCCGAGAGCCCAGACGAGCAGAAGCCTGAGAAAAACCTGACATTCCTTACCTCCACACGGAGGCAGAAAACCAAGGCCATGAGAAGCAATTTCTTT
Organism: Panthera uncia; assembly: GCF_023721935.1. NCBI lineage: Eukaryota > Metazoa > Chordata > Mammalia > Carnivora > Felidae > Panthera > Panthera uncia. The sequence goes on from NW_026058472.1 coordinate 13,622, forward strand.
TTCCTGGGTCATCCTTATTATTAAAGACAAAATTGCTTGACTTCTACAGACCATTCTCGTGTTTCTCCTTTCCTCTCAGACGCTGTCTGGGCGGGACATCGAGCACCACCTCGCCAATGTCAGCGTCTTTTTTTACGAAGATCTTGTCAACGGTACCGTCCTGCAAACTAAGCTGGGAAGCCAGCTGCTCATCTCCTCTAGCCAGGACCAGCAACAACTGGTATGAGACATCTTCTGGATTTCCTGGCAGAACTGGAGATAATACATGCAAAGCTCTTAGCATACAGTAGGTGCTTAATAGCTGGCGACTAGTACACGGACCGGACGTAAACTCTAAACCTGCAGTCTAGGGAAGGTATTAGCTGCACCTGGTAGCACACCACGCCCTTAGGCAGCCCCTGCCCCTTGACAGGCAAATCGCTGCTGACCGCCAGCCCCAGAAGCTGGTAATGAGTGAGGAACTTGACATGAAGCCGTTCTTAAAGCTCTCTGACTCTCCGCCTCTGTCTCCTGATGGTGGCGCTGATGATAGTGGTGATGACAGCGATGGGGATATCGACGACGATCGTGAGGGTGATGATGGCGGTGACGATGATGGCGGTTACGATGGCATTTGGACGATAGTGGTGATGGCGTCAGTTTTGACGACTAACGTGGTGACACTGACGGTGATGATGGTGATGGTGACTAGTGGTGGCGGTAGTGGTGACCGTGACCGCCGTGGCGCTGGAATCACAGGCACTTGTGAGGAGTCCGTGGATTAATGCTCGCAGCGTGTGACAGTCATTCATGACGTGGGGCAAGTGCCCAAAGAGTGTTGCTTTGTCATCTTTACCTGACAAATGGCTTGAAGATTAGTGGTTTAGACCAGGGTTACTCAAATTTTAAGGTGCATTTAATCACCTAGAGACTTGGGAAGATGCAGATCCGAATTCAGTAGGTGGGGCGTGGGGACCTCAGTTTCCACATTTCTAATGAACTCTCAGTGATACGCACCACCACAAGACAGTAGATCACGCTCTGACTAGCCGGGGACTAGATCACTTGAAAATCCATTTTCTAACAGCCCGGGGTGGTGCGTAGAGCAGTGGACCCGAAGTTCGGAGGCTCAGGGTTTGCCATTTGCTACCCGGATGGTCTTAGACAAACCATTTTCCTTCTGAGCTCTTATCTCTTAGACAAGCAGGCGGGACAGAATGGCCCCTAGGGTTCCCTGCAGCCATTAGATCTGCCTTTCGGCCCAAGGGCAACTAATGTGTTCTGGGCTGTCCAGATGGTGAGCAGAAGTCCTGCGCTGCCTGTCAGTAGCAACAGGTCTGACACGCAGACTGCAGGACCTCGGAGAAACTGAGCGACTTCCTTCCATGGAGGGGCTGCCCGCGTGGGGAAAAGATGCAGATGGCCACAGATCTCCGCCAGCCCTCCTCTCATTTCCTCTCCTTTCCCTCTCTCCTCCTCTCATTTCCCCAGGAGACCAGGTTTGTCGACGGAAGAGCCATTCTTCAGTGGGACATCTTTGCCTCCAATGGGATCATTCATGTCATTTCCAGGCCTTTAAAGGCACCCCCCGCCCCACTGGTGAGTATCCAGGGTTCCTGGCAAGGGGTCCGGCGTCCATTCCCTAAGAGGCAAACTGTCCCTAGAAGCCCTGTTTCCTTTCCTCTGGAGACCGGAGGAGCCTCCCACGTCCACGGTGGCTGGCCTCAGGGATCCAAGGCCCTGGTTCATCTCACTCCTGCTCCCACACGTCAGCAACATAACCCCTGCCACCGTTAATATTTGTTGAATGAATGGGCCAACAGAGAAGCCACTGGAAGGGGACTAAGAAATCCTGAGCTCTGGTTTGGCCCCTCCACTTCTTCAGCTATGCAACCCTCGACAAATCCCAGAACATCCTGAACCCCATTTTTCTCATCTGCAAAATGGGAGTCATAATGCCTACCTCCAGGTTCTTGGGAGAACTAGGAGTCAAAAATACAAAATAATTAGGATAGTCCCTGGCACACAGCACGGGCTCTATAAGGGTTGGTTGGCTGGTTGATGGTGTCAGTATTCTGCTTTCTGAAAGTGTGAGGGAGGGGCGCCTGGGTGGCTCAGTCGATTGAGCGTCTGACTTCAGCTCAGGTCATGATCTCGCAGTTGACGAGTTTGAGCCCCACGTCAGGCTCTGTGCTGACAGCCTGGAGCCTGCTTCCAATTCTGTGTCTATCTCTCTCTCTCCCCTCCTTTGCTTATGCTCTGTCTCTCTCTGTCTCAAAAATAAACATTAAAAAAAATTAAAACAATACAAAATAAAAGTGTGAGGGAGAGGTGAGCCCAGCTGGCTACTGAGAAGCGCCATAGCATACTGGGGAATTGCACAAGCTCCAAAGCTAGGCTGGGTTCAAAGCCCACCTCTACTCCTCTTTGGCTGTGTGATATTGGGCAAGCACTTACCCTCTCTGTGCCTCACCACCGCACCCCTCCCAACCATGTAAACACAGAAACAGTAATAACTCCCTATCTCTTGGAACTATTCTAGGTTTAACTGGAAAGGCCTTAGAACAGACCTTGGCAGTGGTAAGGGCTAAATACAGGTTACCTGTCTTATCTTTATTTTTATCCCAACTGGCCCGCAAGATGCCTCAAGCCAGCAAGAATGGGGTGGGCTCCAGAAGGCACCCCTCTCCTCGGAAGGCACCGTGTTAAGCATCACCGCCTCCCCTTTCTGTGTGCAGGCCTCAGTCCACGCTGGCTTGGGAACAGGGATATTCTTTGCCTCCATCCTGATAGTCGGAGCCACCGCTTTGGCTGCCTATTCTTACTTTCGACTAAACCGGAGAACAATTGGCTTCCAGCATTTTGAGGTGAGAGAGAGAAACACGGGAGCATGGTGGTGGGGCGCTCTCTGCACTCCAGCCCCTGGCTCTGGGCTCCTTCAGCTGACCGGTGGCTTCACTGAGCTCACCCGGTAGCTGGGGGCTCGGCGTGCACCCCCCACATCCTGGGGGGTATCCGGCTGGGACAGGAGCCACGGTGCAGCCGTAAGTCCTTCTTCCCGGCCGAAGGGGGCTTCGGTGAGGAGGGCGATGGGCTGCCAGCAGCACTGGCTCTCAGAGCCTCCGTGCAGGGGTCTGGCTTGGAGGCACATTCACCAGGCGCCCGGAAGGTCGCTCACCTTGGAGGAGTCGGGAGACAAGCACCCACTGTGATCGGTGGGGGCTTCAAGGCCGGCTGACTCTGGGGGTGGAGGACAGGGTCAGGACCTGCACGGTCAGGCCCCACGGTGCAGCCAGCCTCAGATGTCACCCCGTTTGAACTGCTGGGCCCAATGTGGGTCAGCAGGTCTTGGCTGAGCAGGGGATAGGTAACTCTGGGGACTGGGCTTGGCAGCGACCCCACGGCTGAGCACCTTCCCTCATGTGCCTTCTGCCCCCGCCCGGCCCACCCTGTGCCCCGGCTGCCCCCACACCTGCCTGGTGAAGACGGTGCAGAGCCCCGGTGGCAGGCCGGTTCCTCATAACAGGTCACCTGCCTATTAATAAGCTCCAGGACTTTTACCAACAGTGTGCATGCTGTATGAGCCCTTTTATGTCAAGTTCAAGGACGGGGAAAACCACTCCAGGGTGATGAAAGTCGGAATAGCAGTTACCCTGGCTGGAATTGGGTACTGGCGGGCACAGGCGTGAGGACACTTCCTGGGGAAGGGGGAGGGGATGGGAAACACCCTACACACTGATTTGGGTGGTGGTGACACCTGGACGGACAGATTGAGTCACTGCGCTGAACATTTCCGAGTGGTGCATGTTGGTCCCAGTCAAGGACTGTTACAAAGACCAAGCTCCCGGAGGGGGAGGTGGGGCATGGCTGGCTTTTCCTGCTGGCTTGAATGAGCCGCTCCTGCCCTGGGGACATCTTGGCTCTAGCCTCTGCTTGTCTTTCTGAGCAGTCCGAAGAGGATATCAACGTTGCAGCTCTTGGGAAGCAGCAGCCTGAGAATATACCAAATCCCTTGTATGAGAGCACTCCCTCTGCTCCCCCAGAACGTTCCTGCGACCCCTTCATGGTGAGTTTGCTTCTTTACCTAGAACCAGAGTCAGTTGTGGGTAAATAATGTCTTTCAGCAAATCCAAGTGGAAAGCTTTGCACCAAGAAAAGCACATTTCTAGAACATTCTTGGGGCAACAAGCCTAAAAAAGCCAGTATTGCAAGTTGACTGAAGCCATGCTGGCTGTTCAGTGTCCCCGAGTTCTCTCAGGGGGACTGAAGTCTCCAACAATTAGAGGTAATCAGGGAGAACCAGAGGTTGCCCACCCCCAACCTCGTGACCAGGTGAGAAGTGACACGTTACATGCACAAATCCTGAGCTTCATTCTGCCACACACATTTGTGAGGGAGCCTGTGCAAAATAAGACTCAGGCCCGAAAAAGGGTTTTTTTCTTTCTCATGTTATGCTTTAAACTTACATTTAAATTGTTGGGGTGCCTGGCTGCCTCAGTTGGTAGAGCATGCGACTCTTTTTTTTTTTAATGTTTTATTTATTTTTGAGAGAGGGAACACAAGTGGGGGAGGGACAGAGAGAGAAGGGGACAGAAGGTCTGAAGTGGGCTATGTGCTGACATCAGCGAGCCCAATGCAGGAATCAAACTCATGAACCCTGAGATCAAGACCTGAGCTGAAGTTGGACACTCAACCAACCGAGCTACCCAGCTGCCCCAAGCATGTGACTCTTGATCTCAGGGTCATGAGTTCAAGCCCCATGCTAGGCATGGAACCTACTTTAAAAAATGTTTTTAGGGGCGCCTGGGTGGCTCAGTTGGCTGAGCGTCTGACTTCAGCTCGGGTCATGATCTCACAGTTTGTGAGTTCGAGCCCCATGCCAGGCTCTGTGCTGACAGCTCAGAGCCTGGAGCCTGCTTCAGATTCTGTGTCTCCCCCTTTCTCTGCCCCTCCCATCTTCATGCTCTGTCTCTCAATAAATAAAAAAAGTTGGGGCACCTGGGTGGCTCAGTTGGTTGAGCGTCTGGCCTTGGCTCAGATCATGATCTCACAGTCTGTGAGTTCAAGCCCCGCGTTGGGCTCTGTGCTGACAGCTCAGGGCCCGGAGCCTGCTTCGGATTCTGTGTCTCCCTCTCTCTCTGCCCCTCCCCCACTCATGCCATGTCTCTCTCTGCGTCTCAAAAATAAATAAACATTAAAAAAAATGTTTTTAAATAAACCTATTTACATTGTCAGCAAAAAGTTTCTGCCCATTGTCAGGGCTGCTTCTTGCCTTCAGAGCTTTGTTCCTTTGGATGCCAGCGGGCCGGGTCCCACGGGACCAGCCCAGAGGCTCCTTGGTCCTGGAAATCAAATGCGAGCCAGCAGGAAGTGAGAGCAGAGTTTATTGAACATACAGAGAGAGCAGATGCAGACGGAGTGCCCGGGAGGCCATGACAGGAAAGGAGCGTCAGTCTAGTCTTTGTTCTGGGTCTGGCGTACACGTCCTCTCAGGCTTCCGGGAAACAGCCAGAACAGAGACGAGGGTCCAGGTGTTAGTCCTTGGAGCCAGAGGGCCTTGGCGTAGAGGTGTCTAGATCAGGTGGTCTGGAATAAGCATATGATGGCTTACTCCAGTCATTCTCACCTTAGATGTTATCTGTTCTAGAGAAATCATGAACTCCTGCGCCTGACAGGGAGGTCATAAGGGATGTGCCTTCCGAGGCACGTGTGGAGCGGGGTGGGGGTGCAGGTCCTAGCAAGAAGAGACGCGGGAAAGGAGCAAAAGCAGATTTTTATGGAGTCCTTCAGTTGCCCTATCTCACTTTGATGAGCTCTTTTACATCTAGAGGGGCGTGTTCTGCTCTGGTATTCCAAGAAATAACCATTTGTTTCTTTCTAGTTAGTGGTCTCTGAGCTTAGCTGGGGCCCCACTGACTTCAACCCAGAGGGAGCCCATGGCAAGGTACCTGATTCACACTGAATGTGGAAGGTACATCCTACCTGTCATCTATTACCGGGTCTGGAGGGAGAAGCTAGTGATAACATTTAACGCTTCTTTTTATATAAAGATAAGAATTGGCAGCTAGTATGTACCTCAGCAGACGGAGCTGACGGCATCACTCAGGCCGAAGGAAATAACTTGAATCTGGGCTGTTGGTCTAGAACCCTCATGAAAAAGGAAGCACAGCCAGAGAGCTGCTGCGATTGTTTTGCGCGTGAACATATGCCGCCCTTCCTCTCAAGACGTCATGGTTGTTGAATTCTTGTAAGGTGGTGCTGAAACATTACAGAAATACTGTATCGCCCCATTTTTAAGCTCGTATAGTGCAATCGACGTTTCTGTTTTTCTGCAGTGAACCAAACGTAAAGATCTTGTGTTCTTATTGCGATAGATTGAAAAATAACCAGATCTTAACCTATTTTGTGTTTCTAATCAAACCCGTGTAAAAGTTTCCCCATCCAAATTGAAAGGGTAAGTTCAGCTATGCCTATCTCAACTAGTAGTTTATTTCTGTAAAAGCGTTGTTATGTGGAAATCGGCCTCATTGAAACAGCTGCCGGGGAGGTGGGGGGAATGTTATCCATCTTATTCAAAGCTCTTCACGTCTTCTCAGCTGCTTCTCCCCTTCTGAGGGTCCTGCCAGCCCCGGGCATGAAGGATTCTCCCGAGGCAGGAGAGAGGGTATCCCAAATGCAGGAGTCAGATGAACCTTTCTCATCAGACCGGGTGGCAAAAAAAAGTTCCAGGAATAGAAGTCCTAAGCTGAGGGTGCCGTTCCCACAAGTGACCTTCTACACTCTCCTACCTTTTCTATTGAAGGTGGGGTGCCTATACAATATCTGTAGCCAATCCAGTCATCTGGAACACGTCTCTTATGCTAATTAACGAAACTTCGGTGCCAATCAGAGCCGCAGACGGCACAAGGCTTGGGTGCTGCCTCTGGAATAGGGCTTCTGAGTGGACTCTATCAAATGCTCAAGAATTTTTCATCTGAAAGGTTTTAACTTTTTTTTAGGTTTCTTTCTTTATTTTGAGAGAAGAGAAAGTGCAAGTTGGAGAGAGACAGAGACAGAGAGAGAGAGAGAGAGAGAATCCCAAGCAGACTCCACACCATGAGTGCAGAGCCCAATGCAGGGCTTGAAGTCACGAACTGTGAGATCATAACTTGAGCCGAAGTCAGACGTTTAACCAACTGAGCCACACAGGCGCCCCTGAAAGCAGTGTTTTGTAATCCTATTAATAGCCACCTTTTGTAGGGTGCCGATACCTTCCTTAAGGTAGTACCTAAGTTAATCTTCATACCTCCCTGTGAGGTAAATATTACTATGGCCCTTTACAGATGAGGGGGAAACAGCAGAATTGAAATGGCCTGTCTAGGGCACACAAGCTTCAAGCAGCAGCGACTGCCCCCAGAACAACCATCCCGCCTCCCGACACAAGATAGACGGCCACGTGAACAGACCCTCCTACCACAGACGTGTGGGCAGAGCACTTGGAGAGGGACTGTTTAGGCTGTAGGGAAGGCAGAAGTTTTCCTCCACCTCTTAGGGTCCCTGGCTGGGTGGGAAAAGTAATCTGGACAGATTCACAGGAGAAAAGCATATACACTTTATTAAAAGTTCACATGTACGCGGGGGCCTTCCGGACAGCCGAGGGCAGGAAACTTTTCTATCTTTTACACAAAGAAACAAGAATGGACGAGACAGGGGTTTGGGCTTGGGGTAGTAAATGGTGAAGCAAACTAGAAAATAAAGGGTTAGTTTAACCAGGTTGTTTGTGCAGATTTCCTGGCCCCAAATTCCTCGTCTCTGGTGATAAGTGTCTTCTTTTGTCCTGGAACAGGAGGAAGAGGGAGGGACAAGGAGGGGAAGGTCGGAGTGACCATCCTGCTGCTCCTGTTTTTTTCAAAAATTCCTTCAGCTTAAGATATTAAAAATGCCAAGGTGCCATATCTTGGGGTAGTATGTCCTGAACCCCTTCAAGGCTTCAGACCGGTGGCCGGAGGGAAGGCTCAACCTGGAAAGACTTGACAAGCGGAAGGTCCCGCGCCCGGCATGTTTCAGGCCCCTCTCTTTTCCAGGACGCTGAAGACCAGCAGCCGGATGGCAGTGACCCCCTGGGGGCGCTGTGAGGGCCCAGACCAGCAGCGGCCCGCCATCCCCACGGCCAGCTGCCCGTCAGCCAGAGCCGCCTCGAGGCTGTCAGCTGCGAATCCTCAGGACGTCGCCTTTCGGAAAGGAAGGTCCCTTGACGTTTTAAAGTATGAAGCACTCCAGCAATACCTCATCTCTTTGTTAATCTGAAGGATCGCTTTGTTTCTGTGGGTGAGGGGCCACGTTAAGTCCACCCACCAACCCGGGGGACTTGCCGCTCCTCTGTCCTTCCTTTGTAACTCTCTATGGCACTTCACTGCCTCCTCCCCGACACTAACTATGACCTTTGTCTCCTTTCCCTGTTAGAGTGTAAGCTCCCAAAGGCAGGGACCCTCCTCTTCCATCTTTGTTGTCGGCACCTAGCCCAGTGTCTGGTACGTGCCATGTGCTCAATAAATGTTTATGGAACAGAAACGAAGTCAACGGAACAAAACCAGTGTTTTGGGAAACAAAAAGAGTTTGCCACGGGAAGGGTCAAACTTTGAAGGAAAAATCCACCTTTTAGGCCTAACCGGGGCCTTTCGATTTAGCCAAGACCTGCCTTATAAGTTCTTCTTTCTTAATTCTGTCTTGTTTGCTGAAGAAGACGTGATAACCACAACGAGATACCGCTTCACACCCACCAGGAGGGCTATAATCAAAAAGACAGCTAATAGCAAGTGTTGGCACGGACGCGGAGAAATCAGAAGGTCCGTACGTTGCTGGTGGAGATGGAAAATGGCGGAGCCACTTGGAAAAAGTTTGGCAGCTCCTTAAAAACTTAAACATAGTGATCCAGAAATCCCAGAAATTCCTAAGTATATACCCAAGTGTGTGTGTGTGTATATATATATATATATATATATATATATATATGTCCATATAACTTATATAGTCATGTTCATAGTAGCATTATTCATAATAGCCAAAAAGGAGAAACAACCCAAACGTCCATCATCTTATGGATAACCAGTGGTATATCCAGTGATGTATCATTCCACCCTAAAAGGAAAATTAGTACTGCCGATGCATGCGAAACCACGGATAAAACCTGAAAATGCCATGCCAAGAAGGCAGACACAAAAGACCACACACCATATGATTCCACTATATGAAATTTCCAGAATAAGCAAACTCATAGATTAGTGATTGCCAGGGACAGGGGGAAGGAAGGAATGGGATTAGTAGTTTTGGGGTGATGGAAATGTTCTGGAACTTCCCAGTGGTGATGCATAGATTTGGGACGGTTGTTCACTGTGCACAGCTCTCCCAAGCAATGCTGGATGTCTGCTACGCCAGGTCCCTGCCCTTAAAGACCAGAGTGGCCCTCCCATCACTGTGACAAGGAAGCACCCCCCCCCCCCAAACAACCCACCACACACTTCCAGATGTTCACTAGGGGGCAGGACTGGCCAGGTTTGGGAATCACTGCTGTGGACAGAGAAGTGAAAGCCTGGGTTGAGCAGACCTCAGGCTCTCCGGATGCCCTCAGGGCCCAAATAACTTCCGCGTCATCAGAGGTGTTGCAGAGTTAGGTGAGAAATTCTGCTGGCCCCGTGTCTTAAATTTTTTCACAACTCCAGGAAAGGCGCAGCTCACCATCTCTTCTAGGACAACACGCCATGATGAAAGCAATGCCACGTTTCTAGATCGCTCCCCAAAACGAATGAAGCACAGATTGTCCGGTGAGTCCGCCAGTACCACTATCACAGGTGCAAAAAGGCAAGCGATTAAAAGGAAAACCAGCACAGGCACCTGTGTGGCTCAGTCGATTAAGCAGTCGACTTCGGCTCAGGTCATGATCTCATGGTCCGTGAGTTCGAGCCCTGCGTCGGGCTCTGTGCTGACAGCTCGGAGCCTGGAGCCTGCTTTGAATTCTGTGCCTCCCTCCCTCTCTCTGCCCCTCCCCGACTCCCACTCTGTATCTCAAAAATAAACATTAAAATAATTTTTTTTAAAAAAGGAAGACCGGCAGGCTACCCATGGGAGGAGTGACTGAGGCGCAGTTCCCGGCACATCTAGAGGTCAAGGAAAATAAGGTGGTTAAATACGTGCGCACATGGACACACACACAGAGAAACAATTTTTTAAAAAAAGCTCTTCAAAATATTTATAAATTTATCCAAAACCCAGTAGCGATGTGACTTCATAGCAGTCACTCCTAATTTTGTATTATTCGGTAATTTCTGTCCGCAAAACATTGCTTCCAAGTTTGAGCCTTCCTGGTAATTTGCAGACAACCACGTGGATGACTGTCTTCTCCTTGCTCTCAAGAGGGAACAGAGACTCCGGGGGGGTTCTCTGCTGCCTGCCTAAGTCTGAAGCTCATGCCAATTTTCTGTCTGTGCCTTAACTGCATTCTTCAAGCTCTGAAAACGAGCGAGTGTGCTTTGCTGGGGTGCTGGGACAAAAGGAGCGAGAAATGACCCACACGTCTTCCTCTCCTCAACAGGGTGTTCTTTTTAGGGCACGTTAAATTTGATACGGCTTTGCCACTAAAGCACACAAAAACATACGACTTAGTGAACTGGACGACATAATTCAAATTTTTATTTGGCACTAAGTTCAATATCCTGTAACAGAAAATCAACATTTAGAATAAATAGCAAATTCACATTCAGAATAAATAGTAAGTCTACCTAGCTCGCATCTGTCGTGCCCGATACCTTACAGGCACAACCTGCCATTCTGCTAAATACCTAGAACACGGTTTCCCCAGCCCGGGTCCAAGCGTGCAGTACACAGTACAGAAGTGCTGTAGCGGGGTGGGTCCCCGGGGAAGCAGACGCCCAGATGGAGTTCACGTGCAGGAAGAGTGTGGGGGGAGTGTTCTTGGGATCGACACCCGGAAACGGAGGAGAAGGAACGAGAAGGGAAGGAATTGGGGCTGGCAGGGCAGGAGCCGACTGCTCCAGGAAGGGGGCAGGACTTGGTCCGAGGCAGGGCTTTTTCTGGAGGGCAGCTCTCGACGTGGGCCACCAGCTGAGGATGGTAAGCGGCTCACCCGGCGGCCGGAGGGGGGAGTCCTGCGGTTGGGAAGGGTGTTCTGGGCACCCACGCCCATCGGGTCCGCGAGCACCACCACAGGTCAGCGCAACGAAGGACAGTCGGCGAGCGCCGGGCCCGTCCAGTTCCACCCCGCAACGGTCACGCTGCGTGCCGCAAACGCCGGCCACGGGCGTGCACGTGCCCGGGGAGCCGCTTAGGGGACCACGGCGCGCTCGCCTCCAGAGCGTCTCTCCAGCGGCCGCACGCAGCTCTGACCTCGTTCCCCTGCGTGCTCTTAGCGAGGTGAGCTTGCCGGAGCCACCGCCACACGCCACTCGCGCGGGGGGGGGGGGGGGTGCAAACTCCGGCTGGGGAGCCAAGTCTAGCCTGCAGCAGTTTTTGTACATCAGGTGGTGATGGCACACGGCGTGCCCGTCCGTAGAGCAGTGGCCACAGAAAATCGCCGGCAAAGCCGCCAGTGCTTCCTATCTGGCTCTTTACGGGCAAGGCTCGCTGAATGCTGCATCAGAGAAACTTCACTCCCTTTCTTTAATCCGCCAGGGTGTTAAAGGTTAGCTAAACTTGGAGCCAGGCTCCCAAATGCTAATGCAAAAAAAAAAAAAAAAAAAAAGGAAAAAAAGAGACAGAAAGAGAAAAAAAAATTGGTACGAAAGGAAATTAGTATTAACAGGGCAAAACACAGGCTCCCCAGTAGTTGAATAGAGCAATCAAGGAACCCTGCCTCCGGCCAAGTTTAGTCTTAGAGCATTCTGGAAAAGAGCCCCCGAGTGGGTCGTTGGCAGCAAATGAGCCTTCAGCAGAGGGAATCAAGTCCAATATTTAGCACACTCTACTGCTTAAAAGGCCTTTAGGAGGAAGAGAGAGGAAAAGCCGTTTAGTTCACCCAAAGCTCAATTAGCTAGGAGGGAAGATTACTTCTCATTTCTCTTCTGCGATAATTAAGAGGGCCAATACATTCACACAACTAGTAATTTGGTCTAAGATGGGACTGAATCAGTAACAGGTGGTTTATGTTACGTCGCATTAATGGTGATGGCAGGAAGTGGAGCTGAAGAGAGAAGAGGAAGAAAAAAGAGGCCATATGAGGAGGAAAGGGGGAGCCCTGAGCCAAACTCCTAAGATACCTGAAAAGCCGAGTTTCATCCATAAACGGCTGCAACGCCAGCCGTGCAGGCCCCCGCCAGGGCGGTCTGCTGTGGGTACCACCAGCCGACCCGGGCTCTGCAGCAGGCACGCGCCGCCCCCGAACCACCAGCCTAACCAAAGCTATTTTTCAATGTGCAGACCAATTTAATTGTGTTCACTTTCCAAACTGATTTTTTTTTTTAATGGTAGAAAGGAGACTCGCTTCGCTTGTACCGATATGCTTTCATCAGTGTGCACAACAGAGAACTGGGGAGAACGTGACGCCCAGCGCAGCGGGCCAAGTCCCAGCAGAGTCCCGAGAGGGACAGGTTACGATCCACCCTGACTGAGCACACGCGAGAATGCCCGTGTCTGTCCTTGCCGTGGAAACGGCTGTCCTGACCCAGGCTGCTGGCCCTGGCGTGGGCGCCATCCACCAAGTGTGTGCTCCACGGGACCTGCTGAGACAGACGCCAGGCTTCTGCTACACACGCCAGATCTCAATCCCGCCATGTCCGATGGCCCAGAGACTGAAATCTTAATTGGTAATATATTGTAAAATTCACTATTCACCCCGAGAAAATGTTCTCCCCTAAGGCGTGCGTCACCTAACCTAGCTATCCGTAAAAGACAGTTTTAAAAATATCTCTACTTCATTCTCGAGGAAACAAACACAATGCAATGGGCACCTGACATCCCCTAACTACCTGATTAGATCAAAACTAAGAAAAGACTTTTTTGCTTCCTCGCTCAGCTTCTCCAAGCAGAAACTCTAAGGCCAACAGCACCAGCTCGTCCACTGAAGACCTTAACACCAAGCAGTTCTGGGCATCCACCTGTGCCCATTAAATGCCCGTCTCCAATACCCTCTGATGCTCAAAACACATAGGAGCTAACACACAGCAGACAAAATGCCTATCCCATTCCCAACAAAAGAATGGAATACTGTGTTTATAACAAAAATTTACAAGTAACAAAGGGGGCCAAATCGGGTCGACTGGGTCTAAAGGGTATTGCAAAGGGCATCGCAAAGGATGTCAGGGAACTCATTTAATTTCTGATGAAGCTAGCATTTCATCAACCCCTGGTTCTGATACATTTGCCACACTGAAACCGCGGACACGGCGAGCACTCTCCGCAAGCCCCCCTTCCGTGGACCTGCCATGCTGCAGGGTAAAGCACGAGAGTCGCGCGCGTTGGGCACTCGGCCAGCCGGGCTGCGCCTCGGCCGCCTCCGGGCTGCCAGGCCCTTACCCTCTCCCACCCTCAGCACAACCGCCTAAAGAAAGCCACCCACGCTCCCAAAATAGCCACACAAACACGGCAGGGAGGAACCGCGAGGGCTACGCGGTGACACGGCCGCCTCCTCCCCAACTGCTGGTTAACGCGTGTGTTTTGACAAGATTCTCACAACCCAGCAGGGGTCCCGGCGGGGCATTTCATCACAAGGACATTTCTTCGCCTGTGTCACTTTCTGCCCGCCGACGGGCGCAGCAAACCAACGCTGGGGTGGCGTTTTCAGGGGCGACGAACTCCCGCGAGGCCCATCACAAATCCCGCGGGCGCTGGCGGCCGGACGCACGCCGTCTGTTCTGCAGGCCGGGGAGTAAACCCGAAGCTCCGCTCCCCCTCTTCCCCTGCCCTGGGGAAGCAGTGAACCGCCCACGACACGTGGCACCGCGCGGCTTCCCCGGCAGGGGGCGGGCACAGCGAGAGGACACGGAGGCCAAGCGAGGGAGGGTCGGGGACCCGCGCCTCCTCCTGTTTTTTCACAGAAGACGGCCCAGGGAGGCCGAGTCTCCCTTCGAGCGAGGCGCCAGGAGACCGAAGCCCCAGCGCCGCGGGTCCAGGGAGTCGGCCGCGGCTTGGGGACCGTCTACGCCCCGTGCCTCCGTGCGAGGCTACTGTGGAGCCTGCGGCGAGCGGCTTGCGGTCCCCTGCGGCTCCCGGAGCGCTGCCTGTGAACGTTCGGCCCCTCGCCCACGAAGAGGCAAGAAGGGTTTCGGCACTTCCGCCGCTGGAACGGAGACCGACATCGAGAGGTCTCACCCGGCCCGGAAAAAGGACGCCCGGGCCGGGACCTTGGTAAACACGACGGCCAATCACAGTTTCAACACCCGGCCTGCCCTGAAGCCCAACCGGTACGGGAAACGCAGAGGCCGGGCTGACGGCGTCTGTCCCGACAACTCGGGGAGGGGTCTCCCAAAGGTATCAAATAAATATCAAAAGGTGTATCTGTGTCTTGGCGAAAGCGACACTCATTTGCACACGAGTCGACCGCACACGTCCAGCCGGCCGGGGGTCGGCTTCCGGCCTCTTCCGCGGGCGGGCCCGCTTACTCGGCCTGGGCCTCCTGCAGGAGCGGGGGTCTGAGGGCCGGGGCCCGGTCCGACCAGGCGGGCAGCTCGTGCTGCAGTGGAGTCCGCCGGGGGTAGAACGTGTGGCTGACGTCGTAGTTCAGGAGGCAGCTCAGAGAAGCCATGTAGATGTCAGCAAAGCGGGACAGGCGCCTCAGGAAGTAGGTGGGATTCTGGTCTGTGCGGAACAAGCTTCCGAACTGGGTGTTGAAGAAATTTTTGGTCATTTCTCTGAAGAAGCAAGAAAAGAGCAAAGCCAGACAGAACAATTCAGAAGAGTCTCTTTTTAAGTTACTGAAATCAAAATCCCCCTTTCGAGTTCTACCAGACATTTCAAGCAGAGATAATACCTATCCTTCTCAAGCTATTCTAAAAAATAGAAAGGGAAGGAAAACTTCCAGACTCATTCTATGAAGCCAGCATTACTTTGATTCCCAAACCAGAGACCCAACAAAAAAACAGAATTATAGGTCAATATCCTTGATGAATATGGATGCAAATATTCTCAACAAGATACTAGCAAATCGAATGCAACAGCATATAAAAAGAATTATTCACCATGATCAAGTGGGATTCATTCCTGGGATGCAGGGCTGGTTCAACATTCACAAATCAATCAACGTGATACATCACATTAATAAAAGAAGAGATAAGAACCATATGATCCTGTCAATCGATGCAGAAAAGGCCTTTGACAAAATTCAGCAAACTTTCTTAATAAAAACCCTCGAGAAACTCGGAATAGAAGGAACATACTTAAAGATCATAAAAGCCATTTATGAAAAGCCCACAACTAACATCATCCTCAACGGGGAAAAACTGAGAGCTTTCTGCCTGAGATCAGGAACACGACAGGGATGTCCACTCTCACCGCTGTTGTTTAACATAGTGTTGGAAGTGCTAGCATCAGCAATCAGACAACAAAAGGAAATCAAAGGCATCAAAATTGGCAAAGATGAAGTCAAGCTTTCGCTTTTTGCAGATGACATGATATTATACATGGAAAATCCGATAGACTCCACCAAAAGTCTGCTAGAACTGATACATGAATTCAGCAAAGTTGCAGGATACAAAATCAATGTACAGAAATCAGTTGCATTCTTATACACTAATAATGAAGCAACAGAAAGACAAATAAACTGATCCCATTCACAATTGCACCAAGAAGCATAAAATACCTAGGGATAAATCTAACCAAAGATGTACAAGATCTGTATGCTGTAAATTATAGAAAGCTTATGAAGGAAATTGAAGACAATATAAAGAAATGAAAAAACATTTCGTGCTCATGGATTAGAAGAATAAATATTGTTAAAATGTCAATACTACCCAAAGCTAGCTACACATTCAATGCAATCCCAATCAAAATTGCACCAGCATTCTTCTCAAAACTAGATCTAACAAACAATCCTAAAATTCATATGGAACCACAAAAGGCCCCGAATAGCCAAAGTAATTTTGAAGAAGACCAAAGCAGGAGGCATCACAATCCCAGACTTTAGCCTCTACTACAAAGCTGTAATCATCAAGACAGCATGGTATTGGCTCAAAAACAGACACATAGACCAATGGAATAGAATAGAAACCCCAGAACTAGACCCACAAACGTATGGCCAACTCATCTTTGACAAAGCAGGAAAGAACATCCAATGGAAAAAAGACAGTCTCTTTAACAAATGGTGCTGGCAGAACTGGACAGCAACATGCAGAAGGTTGAAACTAGACCACTTTCTCACACCATTCACAAAAATAAACTCAAAATGGATAAAGGACCTGAATGTGAGACAGGAAACCATCAAAACCCTAGAGGAGAAAGCAGGAAAAGACCTCTCTGACCTCAGCCGTAGCAATCTCTTACTCGACACATCCCCAAAGGCAAGGGAATTAAAAGCA
Source organism: Panthera uncia (assembly GCF_023721935.1). Taxonomy (NCBI): domain Eukaryota; kingdom Metazoa; phylum Chordata; class Mammalia; order Carnivora; family Felidae; genus Panthera; species Panthera uncia. The sequence continues at coordinate 30,100 of NW_026058472.1, forward strand.
AAAATGAATTACTGGGACCTTATGAAGATAAAAAGCTTCTGCACAGCAAAGGAAACAACCAACAAAACTAAAAGACAACCAACAGAATGGGAAAAGATATTTGCAAATGACATATCGGACAAAGGGCTAGTATCCAAAATCTATAAAGAGCTCACCAAACTCCACACCCAAAAAACAAATAACCCAGTGAAGAAATGGGCAGAAAACATGAATAGACACTTCTCTAAAGAAGACATCTGGATGGCCAACAGGCACAAGAAAAGATGCTCAACGTCGCTCCTCATCAGGAAAATACAAATCAAAACCACACTCAGATATCACCTCACGCCAGTCAGAGTGGCCAAAATGAACAAATCAGGAGACTGTAGATGCTGGCGAGGATGTGGAGAAACGGGAACCCTCTTGCACTGTTGGTGGGAATGCAAATTGGTGCAGCCACTCTGGAAAACAGTGTGGAGGTTCCTCAGAAAATTAAAAATAGACCTACCCTATGACCCAGCAATAGCACTGCTAGGAATTTACCCAAGGGATACAGGAGTGCTGAGGCATAGGGGCACTTGTACCCCAATGTTTATAGCAGCACTCTCAACAATAGCCAAATGATGGAAAGAGCCTAAATGTCCATCAACTGATGAATGGATAAAGAAATTGTGGTTTATATACACAATGGAGTACTACGTGGCAATGAGAAAGAATGAAATATGGCCCTTTGTAGCAATGTGGATGGAACTGGAGAGTGTGATGCTAAATGAAATAAGCCATACAGAGAAAGACAGATACCATATGTTTTCACTCTTATGTGGATCCTGAGAAACTTAACAGAAACCCATGGGGGAGGGGAAGGAAAAAAAAAAAAAGGTTAGAGTGGGAGAGAGCCAAAGCATAAGAGACTCTTAAAAACAGAACTGAGGGTTGATGGGGGGTGGGAGGGAGAGGAGGGTGGGTGATGGGTATTGAGGAGGGCACCTTTTGGGATGAGCACTGGGTGTTGTATGGAAACCAATTTGACAATAAATTTCATATACTGAAAAACAAAAAAAAACAACAAAAATCCCCCTTTTATTTTCATAGGACTCACTTGAGGGGAAAACCGGCCTAGGGCAGCCCCCACCCCTCATCAGGAAAACTGTGTCCATCCACTCATCAAAATGACTGTGATCACATTTCCCAGTCAGGCCAGCCAGATAACACGTGGATGACCCTCTAAACATACCCATTATGTTTTCCAAACCAAAACAGAGGAGGAGGAGAGGGGCATGCGGGCAGATGCAGAATGTTCTCATGTCCAAACTTCCCTCCTCTATGGAATGGGATCCAGACCCCCTTTCTATACGGTTACAGTGAGAACTGAGTAAGGTAAGACAACTAAAGCCAGACGAGAAACTCCAAAGTACTTCGATGTCTGAGAAGTTAAGGCTTATGTTGTAGTGACGTAAATAAATCTCCATCATCCGTTACACCGCTCCAAGGGCCTCACCGCTTCCTTGCAGCCCAGGTGACAGCATTTTGCAAGGCCGCTCACCCGCCCCAGTCTCTAAGGCCCTGCAGCCATGCATCTGTGTGGAAATCAACACCCCATCGCACACGTGCACACACGCACACGCGCACACACACACACACACACACACACACACACACACACATGGGATAGG
>NW_026058473.1:0-15000 GCF_023721935.1 Panthera uncia
TTTACCAAACACACACACACACACACACACACACACACACACACACACAGACCTGTGTTCTCTAATCCAGTGGTTCCCTGGTCATTGGACTCAACTAGGGAACTTTTCAATTATAATTTCCTAGGCTCTACTGCCTGATTCTACTTCAACAGGTCTGGAATGAGGTCCAAGAATTTGTATTGTTGGAAGCTCTCAAAGTGATGCTGATGATCATCCAAATCTGGAAACCACGAATCTACTCCTCAAGAGAATACCAGGTCAGATTGAGGGAGAAGGGAAAGAGTCCTTCAACAGAGATGCATGGGGAGAAATATTTAGAAGTAGGTAAGGATTTCTGGCACCTCTTTAAGTCATGGTGCCATTCTGGCTGACACAGCAGCTATCCAAGCATGTGCTGCAGATGTGACACTGTTCAGAGAGTGAACAGCTCCAGGGTTTGCAATCTATCATCATCACTGTCCAAACAGTTTGGGATATGTCAAGGGACAGAGCTACCTTTGGCTATAATAAAGATTCTCATTTTCTAAAACCTACTCTCCATGCAATAAACGAGAAAGCATATGCTGTATCAGAGGGCCTGCTCCTCCAGCAAAAACCTCCAATTAGAAGGTGAAGAGGAGTGGAGGGTCTGGGAGGAAGGGAATGCTGGTTAAGACGGTTTATCAGAGATTAAAAAGCATCAAGCACAGAGAACAGGAGATCTTACATTTAAAAACCAGTTTAACACAGAAACAGTTTCCCTTTCTTGACGGAACAAACAAGGGTTGAGAAGCTCTGTAACTCTTCTCAGTATCTCCCATTGGCTGATTTGCTTCACAGAGTCTCTTCGTGAAGAAAACACTCTGCAAGGCAAGAAATATTGTGACTTAAATTGCATTCATGAGATTCTCTGATAAAAAAAAAATCAATGTGTCCGATCAATTTTTCTTAAACAAGTTCATCATACTCCAGAGTGATCAATAGGGAATGTTTTTCAGCTGCTTCCCAGCCTTCCCACTTCAGTAATTGCTAGAATTTCATATCGACAGGCCATAGGATGCTTTGAAGGCTGAATTGATCCATTAGCCTGTGGTGCTACAAAGCTGGGCCACAACAATAACGTGGTGTCCCCCCAGGGACCCGGGCTGAAATCAAACAGAGGTAAGCCATTACATTATATGTTTGACCCTGGAGGAGCCAGGCTCCAGCTTCTATCTGTAACCAGGGAAGAAGAAAGAGGAAGAAGAATGGAAGCTGTAGAAGGAGGATGGGACCAAGAAGAGAAAGCAGCAGAGGTTGGGAGGGAAGAAAATGTGGAGAGACCTACAGCCTGACTGTAAATGGTCCCCATCGAAGAGGAAATGCTGTGTGGTCGGGGTGAACCACATATGCCGGGCAGCTGCAGTCAAGAGAAAAATAAACTTGAAAGGACTCCAAATGGGAAGCTAAATGATGTTCATCAGTATCATTTTGGTCTTGAACTTTAGCTCATAGCTCTTCTTTAACAGTGATGTGAATAATTACTCATGCCTGGGGCGAAGGAGAAAGGCAGCCTCTAACAGCACAGCTAAGGAGAAAGGGGCAAAGAGGACAGGGAAAATAGAGAAAACTCTTCTCTTTCACCAAGAGGTAAAATTATTCATCTTGTAATCATTTCAGGACAGCTGTACTGAACATTCATGCAACCCACTAGCTCAGCAGGTTATCATAATAAGGATTACAATATAAAAAGCATCTCAGAGAAATCAAGGCTTGATTCACCAAAAAGAAGTCTTACCATAGGGGGCCAGGTCATACTGCCTTTGCAGTACAAAGTCTAACTTTGGTAGCAGGAAAATAAAACCTGACAGAATGTATGCTAGCAAGAAGCACCGATTCGCCTGTTACAAAGCTGCAGTTAATCTATTAATCACAGAATTGTTCATTAGCTATCCTACACACTACAGTTACGCGGGCTTCTCAGAAACCTGTTGGAAAGCAATGTCTGTGGAAAGCAAATTTGCACATGAGATGGAAATCGCCCACCACATGCTAGCATGGTTAACCTGCAATTTTTATGTGGAAATTAGGGATGCCTTATTAAAACTCAAAGCCAGGGTTTTGCTGCTCTCAAAGACAAGCATATGTAGATATGCCACTAGCACAAGCATTGTTCTGAGTGACAGGATGGCATATATCAGTTGCTGGGTCAGACCTCACCAGAGGATAAACTGACGTGTTCCATGCTGTCACACATTGCTTTCTGCATTCAGTAGACATCCCAAAGGACGGTGACCTCCTTGGCAACTCACACGTTTTTCAGTTTCCATGAAAACCTAAACTAGCAAGCTCATGTGGGTATTTGCTCAGTGTATTTCATAATGAGAGTCCAGCCTGTATCTCATCCAAATATAATTAATCTGTCCACTCTGAATAGACAGCTGCAGTATCACCTATGTAGTTTTTTTTTTACATAAGAAGCTAAATGTGGGAGAGATGAAATTACAAAAATGATGACTCTGTTTCAATAATAGGTTTGTTGAGCATGTTACTAGATAAACTCATTGACAGAGGTAGATAATACTATGCCATTGGCAATATATTTATTTGAGCAAATCTACAGTGAATTATGGAAAATTAATATCTTGCTTCTAGAAACAACCACAGTGGCTCACACTGGGCAGAGATATGGTGGTGATACCAACCTGGCTTCTCACTTAAAGTGACATGGACAAGCTTTGCCATCCAAGTGTCTGCTACCAAGGCATGGGGCTAATTTCTACACAGGACAAGACAGGCCACACTCCAGACAGGCTTCTGTGCTGCTCCTGTCAAAGTCTCCACTGGAATAAGTGATAGGTAAGACTGTCTCAGGAAATGAATGTCATACACACTCTGTCTATGATCCAAATAACTGGGGAGATTTTATAGAATACATATCCCTAAGGCCCACTCCCAAAACTTGTGATTTGCTAGATCTAAGATGGGTTCTGGAATCTGTAAAGTTCTGTAGATGACTCTGATGAACAGCCTGGGGTGGGAATCTGTAAGGTCCATCTGATTCCTTAGATGCTCTGAGTCTTCACCCTACAAAGCATACATGGACCAGTGCGTGTTAAAAACACAGGCTCTCAGGCCCCACCCCAGACCTACTGAGGCAGCATCTGCATTTAAACAGGATCTCCAGGTATTTCATGTGGGCAATAAAGTTCAAGAAGCACTTGTTTCTAATTTGTTTGCACATCTATTAACTTTCTTGAAGCTACCTACCTAGCGCTCATGGATTACCACCAGCTTGCTTCATGATGCAAAGAAATGCCTTCATTAAGTTATGCTATTGGATTTCAATGAGTCTCATGAAGAATGTTCTGTTTTTTAGTAAAACCATTGCTTAAGACATCATATATTGCTTAAGGCTGTCAAATGCCTCTTGCTTGAAAGGGCTATGGAGGAAAAAAAACATTTTTTTAATGAAAAAGAAAAAGGCAGAAAGTAATACATGTTTTTTGCATGAGAAAATACAAACAAACAAAAGAAGAAAGCAAGCAAATAAAATTGATCTATGATTCCACTATCCAAATAAAGATATTGTTGATATTTTGTTATAGAGTATATATACATATTCTATGTGCATCATCATAAATAGTTTCACGGAATGAAAAATAATCATGTTCAACATGGTTTTTTATGCCATCATAAGATTCTGATATGAACACATACTACTTTAATAGTGGCATGGAATATCACTCTATCTCTCTTCCCTCAGTGTTTACTTCTAGTTACTTGTTTGCTGGTATAAACAATACTACAAGAAACATCCTAAACATCAGCATTTGGGTTTGTATATCCCTGAAAATATTTTTAGTATATATAATATCTAGAGGCACCTGGGTGGTTCAGTTGGCTGAGCATCCAACTCTTGGTTTTGGCTCAGGTCAAGAACTCATGGCTTCATAGGTTCAAGCCCCTCATTGGGCTCTGCTCTGACAATGTGGAGCCTGTTTGGGATTCTCTCTCTACTTCTCTCTCTGCCCCTCCCCCACTCGTGCTGTCTCTTAAATCAATAAACTTAAAAAAGAACATTAAAATATATATATAATATATATATACACACATGTAATATACATATATATGCACATAACATATATATATGTATATATATATATATATATATATATACATATATATATATATGTATAATATCTAAAAAATTTACTGGCTCTCCTAAGGAACTGCTAAGCTAACATTTTTCCAGATTACAATTACAGTAAATTGAGCTTCCCTTTTTGCCTTGTCAGAAAACTCACAATTAAATGTAATGCTCAATTACATTAATTATACTAACCTAGATTTCACAGGTATACATATTATATATTAAATATAATACATATTTACATATATACATTATATATATGTGTTATATATATTATAGATTTGAAAATAATGCATCTTCAATAAAATACATCAAATCTTGTAGGGCAGTAGAGTACTTATCAGTTTAAAACAAGGTAATCAGTGGTTTCAAAAGAAAAGATTCCAAAATTGGCAGGGTTTCTTTTTAATGCATGTTAACGTTACATGAAGTTATGTAGTTATGAAGTTATGTTATGAAGATAAAACCCAGAAAACATATTGTTACTTAAATACCACAAAAATTTTCCTCCTTATTCTGTTATTATAAATTTTTTTTAGACCTTCAAGTGAATGCCTAAATTTGTGTTAAATGAAGGTCACATTAAATTCAGAGCAAATTACTGCAAAGGAGAAAGAGGTGAGTATAAGGAAGAAGAAGAAAAGGAGCTAAAAGAAGAAACAAAAATGGTGCCAGGGGGGGCTCTGCCCAGACTAGAGCATCTACTTTGGCAGAGTCTCACAGAGTGGGTTACAATACCATGACTTCGGAGTGAAATCAAGTTTTAATTCACTAGAAATATAGATTGCCACACAAGGAGTGAATTTCCACTGCAAAGGGAAGTTTAGATTCACTCAGATTTAAATGTAAATGAGACGAGGTTAAGGGAGAGAAAGGAAGAGAGAATTACTTTATCCATTGCCAGGATCTAAGGTGCTCATATGAGACATTGTTGGACAGATATTTGTCTGCTCAGATTCGAAATGATGAACAGGGAGAAAGCAGGGAAAAGTAGACAGGTGAGAAGTTCCCATAGCAGCTCTGGACAGTTCTTAGGAGATTTGACCCAATGCCTTGTCTCACCAATAACTGACTTAAGCCCAGAGGACAGAAACTGAAGCCTTTTGTAACATACTCTGCATTCTCAGGGCCTTCTTGTTTGCAGTTACTTAATACTAGAAAAACTTCAAACTCAAGAATGAAGTAGATAACCTGAAACCACGAAACAAACATGAGACAGACTATTTGATGTAAACCTTGAGGATATGGACCTTCCAAGCCTCGAGCTCATGTTACTCCACTAGTGAGCTAGAACCAGCTTAATAGAAAGAAAACCCCTTGGATATAGCCCTTCATTGGGTGAAAGAATAAATTACCTTTATTTGGGGAGCAATTTAACTCTGGAGCAAATTATTTTTGTAGTAGAGTTCAACCAGTGGAAGGAACTAATGTAAAAACATGTAAGTATTAGTCCATTTTCAAAGACAGGAGAACAATGCTACTGCATAGCTATTGCAGAGCCACAATTTTTTAGCTGAATAAAATGGAATAATTGCTCTAATCCAGTGGTTCTCAGTGAGGGAACATGTGGTGGGCAGAATAACAGCTCCCTAAGGCGTCCATGTCCTAATTCCCAGAACCTGTGAGTATGCTATGTTCCATGGCAAGGGGATATTAAAGTTGCAGATGAAACTAAGGTTGCTAATCAGATGACCTTAAAGTAGAGAAATTATTCTTCATTATCTGGGTGGGTCCAATGTAATCACAACTGTCCTTTAACATGGAAGAGAGAGGCAGTAGAGGAGGTCAGTCAGAGATTTAAAGGAGCTACATTGTTGGCTTTGAAGATGGGAGAAAGAGGCCACATGCCAAGGAATGCAGGGAGCTTCTAGAAGCTAGAAAGGCAAAGAAATAAATTCTTCTCTAGAGCTTCCAGAAAGAACAAACCTCTGTCACCACCTTGACTTGAGCTCAGTGAAACTCATTTCAAACTTCTGACCTCAGGAACTATAAGATAATAAGTCTGTGCGGTTTTAAACCACTAGGTTTGTGATGATTTGTTACAGTAGCAATTGGAAACTAATGTACCTGGGAACTTATTAGAAATGCAAATTCTCTGGCTGTACCCCAAACCTCCTGAATCAGAAACTCTGAGGGTAGGGCTCAACAATGAGCACTTACTAAACCATGCAGATGATCATGTTAAAGTTTGAGAACTACTGATCTAGTCCAATTCCTTTTGAGGCCCAAAATAGTGAACTGATTTGTTAATGTCTACAGCTTCATTAGTGGCGTAACTGGAACTAGAAATAGATCTTTGGGGTGTTTTTTTTTTAAATATTTCCATTATTTTTATGACCTTTTATGCATGTACTACTATTTAGTCTAGACTCAAGCTGTTCATCAATAAAGCAAGACTAAGTCTGTTTAACCCTCATAACCCCACTTTCGGCAAAAACCTAGGTAATATGTAAGTGAAAATGCTTTAAACAGAATAAACTGTTGTTCAGAAAAAGGTATTCTTACTACATGGTAATATTGCAATGGCATTTATAGGAAACTTGGCTAACCATTATTTTTGTATGCCTAGCAAGCTATTCTACACCTTCTTCTGCTAATATAACCATTCTCACACAGATATGGGCACATGACCCATGCCTAGCCAAATAATACCTTATTCCCCTGGTGTGTGTTATGGGAGGATCCGATGACCCAACAGGGCCAGACAGTGTCCCTCCCCTGAATTGTGATATGCATGACTGTGCAAAGAAGCTCTAGAATTTCTACTATGTTTGCTAAACTCTGCCACTTAGAGAAATTCTATCTGCAGAACAAAGTCAAGTATAGGGATGAGAGATAGATGAATGGATGGATGGATAGATCCATGTGTGGGCAGATGAGAAGACAGATGAAGATGAGGCAAGAGGCAGAGAAAGACACCTGAAGCCAACTTCTTGGTGCCAGTTCTTGAGACCCTGGATCCTATGCTATAACTTCAGTCTCACAAGATGTACTCTATTTCTTTCTAAACTGTGTGAGCCTATTTGCTTAAACTGTCTAAATTGAGGTTCTGTCACTTGTGGCCTAAAGAGTTGTAAATAAATGTAGTATTCTTCTTAAATACAATACTATTCTTCAACAACAAAATATTGCCTTTCACAGCAACAGTTCTCTTCATCAGCACTTAGTAGCAGTTTCAATCTGCACTTCTATACCACTTTTGGAAGGCAACTCTCTGAGGATCAGTTTGTAAGCTTATGGGCCTCATCTGGAAGCCCCTTTATGTACTCTCACCAGTCTTCCCTTTACTCCAACTGCATCATGAGTTTCCCCAGTCAACAGTCCAGTGGCATGGGACCAAACCTGTGTTTCTCTAACTCCTAATGACTTACACATATGAGCACTTCCACAATTTCCAGCAATATATGTAAGCATATCTATAAATACTCCTTGAAAACTCAATTAGCATACTATCCTCAGAAAGTTCCTCTGGGCCTTCTAGGTTAAGAGTACTAACAAGTACATTTCCCCAACATGCTCCTTGGACCTAATGAAAAATTGCACCTGCCACATGTCTGGTTTCACCTCAGCAGGCTGCATCATCAAGAAGGCTTCTTCTTAACTCATGGTTAAGAGTACTAACAAGAGTCATGGCTTTCCTATGTCATTAGTTGAAATGTGACTCAAGCCAGATGCTACCCAAAACAAGCTATGATAAAATGCTTGGATGAGTTTCTCTTGCGTGTATGAAATGAAGTTATGGTTTGGGGACTAAGACTTGTTGGGCAAGTGCTCATGCAACAGAGGTCAATAGGAAGCCTCTTGACTGAGAGGGAACAGGCTGAATTCAGAAATAATTTTCCTTTTGACCCAAAGGATATATCTAATGGGGAGAAAAAAGAAAGGGAGGGAGCAAGGGAGGAAGGGAGAGAAGGAGGAAAGGAGGAAAGAAGGAGGGAAGGAGGGAAGGAGGGAAAGAAGGAAGAGAGGAAGGAAGAAAAGAAAAGAGGAAGCTTTCCACTGGCTAAGCAAGGAAGGAAGGGAAAGAGGAAGGTTGATGTTTTATTTTAGATCCTGAAAAAAAGAAAACATCCTTATAGACATGAAACATTTTCAAGGATAATAAGGAGTTACACATTTTTAAGGTGGACACTGGTGAAGGTTAAATTCATCAAACATGTAAAAATAAATATGCCATATAGAATAGTGTAGTATAACACACCTACCTTCTACACTGAAGCAAGCATTTGTCCTAAGTAACTAGCCAAGATCATGCCACAGAGAAAGAAATTCCTATTGAGCTGTCTCCCTTTACAACCCATGTTCTAGAAGGCAACAATAGCTTTCCCAAATCTAGGGAAAACACAGGTCTTTTTTATACAACATACATTTCCCCAACATGCTCCTTGGACCTAATGAAAAACTGCGCCTGCCACATGTCTGGGTTCACCTCAGCAGGTTGCATCATCAAGAAGGCTTCCTCCATTACAAGCCTGTCTTTAAAATATGGTTTCTAAGTCCTGTGGGCTAATTAAGCACAGCTGGGTCTACATCAGCCCCACTCAAGTGTGACGATTAAGCTGGCAAGAAAAAATCAATCATCATTAATCACTAAATCCATGTAGTGACTTTTAGAGGTGCTAAATGGGTTGAGCAGGGCAATAGTGATGCTTTTCATTGAGCGACCAAATGGTTAAAGTGACAAAGAGCATGCGTTCCTCCCGGAATGGGTTGGAATGTCAGAAACTCATGTGTTTACAGAATGGGAAAATCTAGTTAAAGTGGGAATAAAGTGCTTATAATTTCCTGTACATTGCACTCCCTCCAATTTTGGCTCTCTGTTAGGGCCAGGGGGAGATGCATGTAACTGCTGCCATGACTTGTTATCACCTGAATGGAACCTCTGTTAGAGTTTAAGATATCTCTTTTAGAGTGAATATATATATTCACTTGTAAAGTGTTTTCACTGAGCAGACTTTTTTCCTTTTATTGGACTATTCCCTACAGCCTTTTGCCTTATGATGCATTGAGAGTTTATGTCTTCTCCGAATATACTCTTTACCGAAGCATTCAGTGTAAAGGAGTCTGGTTTATGCCAAACCCATTTAATTTAGCAAAACCATCCTCCTTTCTAAGGAAGGTGGCATAGAGGTTTCATATCTCCACATGGAGAACAATTAGCACTAACATTATTATTGCTTTGTATAATGTTTTGTTTTAGGTTTGTTTTCCTGTGTTTAATTCCCTTCTGTTTTACTGCCCAATTAGGCTGACTTTGGAAGCTGTGGAAATATTTTATTGTGCTCACAATGGGGCTCACTTATCAATTAAAGGAGCCCAGTCTCTTGTTTCATCACTGGACATTAGTTTAGAAGCCATTTGTCCTGTGTCCTGTGAAACAGAATACAAGTCAGGGTGTGCCTGTTTCCCAATAGTGCGTTCTTTCTGGTACAAAATGAGTGCAGGGATTAATTCAGGCAATAACAAACTACACACTTCCTCTCCCACACTCCAGCTAATGACAAGTATCTGTGTTGGGAACTCATTTGCAGGTTTGAAAAGCAAGAGCTATTATAACAGAATAACAGCCATAAGCAAATGAGGCAGCTTTCACATCTGCTCCTGAAACTTAAGGGTCTGTGTCCACTGTAAAGTCACCATGTGATTTGTCCTGTCCTTGGGTTGCTCTTTGAGGATTCTTGGAGAACCAGCCTGGGAGAAGGTAGGCTATAAATCCCACTTCCTGTCACCAACCCACCTTCTTTCTTTCAATTCCAGGGCATGATCACTCTCCTAAATGGAGAGTAAAATTTGGAATTTGGAACTGCTTAAGGAAAAAAAATAAAAAGCCAAACATCTTAGGTCAGATTTCCTTCTCTTCTTTTAAAGTCAGAACAGGGGCGCCTGGTGGCTCAGTTGGTTAAGTGTCTGACTTCGGCTCAGGTCATGATCTCATGGTTTGCAAATTCGAGCTCCACATCAGTCAGACTCTGTGCTGACAGTGCAGAGCCTGCTTGGGATTCTCTGTCTCTCTGTCTCTCTGTCTCTCTGTCTCTCTCTGCCCATTCCCTGCATACACATGAGTGCGCTCTCTCTCTTTCTCTCTCTCTCTCTCAAAATAAATAAATAAACTTTAATAAATAAATATTTTAAAAAGAAATAAAAAGAAATCACAGGTATTAGGCAGACCCTGGAGTAGACATCATGGTTTTCAGTCTTTGGGAAGATGTTCAATTTCCACCAAGGTAATGACCTATCAACAGCTTCAGAGGAAAGAAAGGAAACAAAAGCTTGACTTGCATAATAGAGGATGATTAATTCTGGGCCAGCACAAACACACACACACACACACACACACACACACACACCATCCAGTTCTCACCTAGCACAGTGGATTTATGTCATAAATTTGAAAGCCATGTTACTGAATTTTTTAAATTTTTTTTGTAATGTTTATTCATTTTTGAGAGACAGAGATAGAGCATGAGTGGGGGAGGGGCAGACAGAGAGGAAGACCCAGAATCCAAAGCAGGCTCCAGGCTCTGAGCTGTCAGCACAGAGCCCGATGCGGGGCTTGAACCCACAAACTGCGAGATCATGACCTGAGCCGAAGTTGGTGCTCAACCAACTGAGCCACCCAGGCGCCCCCATGTTACTGAATGTTTTAAACACCCTGGACTCCTAACACCTAAACTGTCAGTCATGTAGTGTGAATGGTTCCTACACCTGTTTTGATAAAGACTCTGGAAAAGGAAAGCAGGTACTATCAATCTAATTGGGAGCCAAAGAGTAATAGGTTAGGACTCAGGAAGAGAAAAATGTTCAGATGCCTTTCAGGCAAGCTGTCCAGGTACAATCTTCTAGACTAGGAAACCATTGGTTGGTTAAAGCAGACTCTCACTCAAAACCTGTGAGGCTGACACTCAATCACTCAGAACGGCTGTTTTAAGTCTCATGAACAAGATGCCTCTGAGTTTCTGGCAATGCTGGTGACCCACATGAAGAGGGCCAGCTGTGTCAAAAAGCCGCGTCACCATCTGAACTCATGTTCTCCATCAGCAGGTTTTGCCAACAAACTCATCTCCCAGGGCCTAGGCCTGGCACAAGGTAAGCAGACACTGAGAAGAAGGAAGTGTAGGCAGTGGGTAAGCAAAAGCAGGAGAGAGTGATCATGGATGTCGGCCAGGCTGGGTTTCCTGAATGAAATACCACTAAGCTCCTAGCATCCAAGAGAGGGAAAACACAGATGAAAAAAGACACATACACACACACACACACACACACACACACACACGCATGCACACATGCACACACAGGCACACACCCAGAGAATAAGAATCGCTCAGGAATAAACAAAACTTTAAAGTGAGCACAGGTAGCCAGTAGGAAAGTCAACTGAGGACCGAGATAGGAACCCAAAGCCCTCCAGAGATATGCTATAAGCCTCTAGGTCTGACCACCAAAGGCTGCAGCTCCTAGATGGTAAAGAACCCTCTGGCTAGCAAGTGGAGGGAGAGGGCAGCATGGCTTAGGCATCGAATCGAGACGTTACTTTTTAAACCTCCACTTCCTCTGCTTTCCTTGAGTGAGTACTTCAGGGTGCTGGCCATTGATGTGGATACTCAGGTACACAAGGGTAAGAGGGTGTAGATATCACATTTGTCAATAAGGGGCTCATATGACAAGATACCAAAGCTAGTATGAGACACGACCTCTCATACACAGAATTTACAATGGTGATGTAGGAGAACCTATTCCACTGGTCTTGACCCCAGCTATCCACTTTGAGAAGATAAAAGGGAAAGAAAGTAGAAAGAGAGGATTGGTGAAGGTTTTTTTGTTTTTTTTTAAGAAAAAAGTTCTGCCGTATAGCGAATCCCCATCACAAGGGGAACCCCACTGCACAATCCAGGGACACCATTCCAATTGCATTCTATGTGTTCTATGTGTTCCAGAGTTCCAGAAGCTGTTTAAATACACTGAATGAGTATGAATACTGCCCCCAGAATTATGCAAAGCCAGAGCCTAGCCCCACGGCACCACCTGTCCCTTAGGGGAAGAGGTAGGAAATGTTGCCTTCTCTCCACATTCTAAGGAGAAAATCTGCAAGGGTTCTCTTCAGAGAGCTTTGAAATGGACTGCCTGTCACCAAGACCCAAAAATAACTGATGCCTGATTCATCCCCCTGAAAGACAAAGCGGACTGTGCACTGGGGCCTGACTCCAGCCCACAAAATGAAAGGGCGAGGGAAGAGGTGACTGTTTTGATGGTAAGGCCAGAAGTGCACAGCAGCACAGATCCATCTGCAATCCGTGTTGACTTCAGTAACGGGTGTCGGTAGTGGAGGGTGAGGAACACACGTTTCTTATGGATCCAAAGTGGGCCATGGAGGAAAGCAAGCTCACACAGGAACTCAGAATAAGCGCACTCAGAATAAGAAAGCCTCTGTCTAGGCCAAAAGAGCTATAAAAGAGAAGGGCAGCAAAGAACCTCCAAAACCCCTGCAAAATGCCCCTAACAAAACCAACTTGGACCCTTTGCAGGCCCAGAAGGCAGAAGACAACAGCCTAGTAAGAACTGTCCTACTTTTTACATCTTCTTCCTCCTACCCTATATCCTCCCTCCCCAGCAAAACAGCAGTTAGCTCGCAGGAAAAGGTGAGCCTGGAGAGAAGAAAAGGATAAGACAAGAGGTTCCCCTTCACCACTGAAGGCCTGGCAGGGGAAGGGGAGATTTAAAACTGTATTTGTTTGCTACTGCTGCGTAACAAATTACTACAATCTTAGCAGCTTAAAACAACATCCACTATTACCTCACAGTTCTGTGGGTCAGAAGTCCAGCATGGCTCAGCTAGTTTCTCTATTTAGATTATGACAAGGCTGAAATAAAAGTGTTGGCTGGCTAGGTTCTTATCTTGAGGCTCTGAAAAGGAATCTGCTTCCAAATTCATTAGGTCATTGGCAGAAATTAGTTCTATATGGCTATAGGTCTGAGGTCTCCATTTCCTAGCTATTGGCTGGTAGTCACTCTCAGCTCCTTACGGTTCTCTAGTCCTTGCACGTGGCCCCCAAACCAACAGAAGCACATGGAGTCCCTCTTGGGCTTAGAATATCTCTGACTTCCCCTTCTACTAACAGCAAGAAAAAACTTTGCTTTTAAAGGAAGCATGTGATTAGATTTGCCCCACGAGGATAATCTCCCTTTTGCCACATAAAGTAACACAATCATAAGAATGATATCTCGGGGCGCCTGGGTGGCGCAGTCGGTTAAGCGTCCGACTTCAGCCAGGTCACGATCTCGCGGTCCGTGAGTTCGAGCCCCGCGTCGGGCTCTGGGCTGATGGCTCGGAGCCTGGAGCCTGTTTCCGATTCTGTGTCTCCCTCTCTCTCTGCCCCTTCCCCGTTCATGCTCTGTCTCTCTCTGTCCCAAAAATAAAAAAAAAATAAAAAAAAAAAATAAGGAAAAAAGAATGATATCTCATCATATTCCCAGATCTCAATATCTGGGAGAGATCCCAATATCTCTCGTATTCCCATATCACCCACTCTCAAAAGGAAGAGGGTTATACAATACTTGGGGTCACTGAGGTCATTCTTAGAAATTTGCCTACCACAAACAAGTCAGACTGGAAGTTTTGATTACTCCTCAAGTCTGAACATTCAAATTACTAAATCAAGGGTCTGTTTGCAACACCAAGGAATGGTGGAACTGTCAATTAGTGAAAATAAACAAAAAGTCTACAGTTTATGTAGTTTTCACCAGGAGGAGAGGTAGGAGATAATCACCAATGAATAAATGTTAAGGACGTAGGATAAAGCGTTAAGTGTTTTGTTTGCATCCTGAGTTGTACTTGCAGAACATACAGTTTACACAAGAATCATAATCCCAGAGAAAGGCTGGGATGAATCAAACCAAAATAATGCGTATTAATGATGATAAGACCAGAGAAGGAGAGTCAAAGCAGAAGTGAAGTTCCCTGCTACAAAGAGAAGATCCCAATTACTAGAAAAAGAATTTTGGGTGAATCTTTGTACACCACAGGGGAAAACATAGTTACATCAAGAGATCCCTGGAGTACATGCCAACAGAATGAACCCTGGTCCCAGTTCTACCCTATCACGTGGCTTATAAACCTGGGCAAGACTCTATCTCCCCAGACCTCTGTGTCCTACCAGGAGAATATCACAAGAATGTATGGAATAGGGTGGCATAAACTGTAAAACAGAGTGTGGGAACCGGAGGCCCATATGCTCTGACAGGCCCACAGATGTGTTTGGTTTGGCCCATGCAGTGTTTTAAAAAATATAATATAATATCATTTAATGCCAACATTTAAACAACAACAACAACAACAACAACAACAACAACAACAACAGTAGATTTCCTTTTAAAA
This sequence comes from Panthera uncia, assembly GCF_023721935.1. Classification (NCBI taxonomy): domain Eukaryota; kingdom Metazoa; phylum Chordata; class Mammalia; order Carnivora; family Felidae; genus Panthera; species Panthera uncia. The sequence goes on from NW_026058473.1 coordinate 14,484, forward strand.
AATCCAGGTTTCAGCTTCTCTTGGAAAACCAGACAATGGGGAAACACTGGCCTGCATTCTACATGGCAGCAAGGCTGCATTCTCTGTAGCTTTGTGTCAGCTGCCCTCCTCAGACTCAAGCATGGGTGCTATACTACCTCCTCACCTGCCCCACCAGGCAGGCTTCACACTTCAATCGTCTGCGAGGCCTCACTGGGCCCCGTTGGCATCCGCAGGTTTGATCTTGCTCGAAAGCATTGCACAAGTGTTAGCTGTTATTACCTGTAAAATGAGGTCACTGGAATGGATGATCTACTTCCACTCTGAGAGGCTGTAATTCTAGTCCATAAGATGGGTTCATCAGTCACTTTTCCCGAAAAGGTGTAAAATGATCACCCAAAACCAAGGGTGGTCCATGTCCCCTGTGTGTGGTATAAAGGCCATAAAATGCTCTGAAAATCAGGCATTTGTAGTGGGAGTTGCAGAAAGACTTCAATAAACTGTAGATGTGGTTTTCCACAGGGCAATATTTAGGCAT
>NW_026058473.1:17500-31675 GCF_023721935.1 Panthera uncia
CCCTTAACCTATTATTCTAAGCCATCAAGAAAGGCAGGAAAAGTCACATTTCTTCAAATCAAAGGGAAAGATGGCATGATGTGCCTGTTTTCTATTGACATGCTCAATCCTCAAATTCTTCCATTTTCCATGAACAGTAACACCAGCTCCCCAGCACTCCACAGATCCAAGAATGATAGGGCTGGTGTAGGAACTCCAGAAACAGTCACCTGAGGTGAGCCCTTTTGTTTAAAGAGGGCAAGAGGCTATTTTAAGGGCACACAGCTGGGAAACAGCCTATCTGGGAGTATGACCCATTGATGCTAGAGTCACGTCTACCTCTAGGAGACAGCCTGCCTGCCAGACTTCATATCACCCCAATTAAGGCATCCCTACATCTACTCTCAGGACTCCCAAACTCCTCTGAATTCAAAAGGCCCAAGCCTTGGTAAAGGACCAATTCCTCTCCTTCCTGTGTCATCCTTTCAACTGACTGGTCAAATCAATATTGATTACCTATTTATCTTTCTCAAAAACTAAGTTCAAGCAAAATTGTACTTCTTGACCCAGATTCCTTTAGTTGTCTGACCCCCTTTTTTTTTCCCTTCACTTTACTTCCATCAGTTTCTGGCTCAGAAAATTAGTATTTCCAAAACTAACACTTGCATATAATATCATATGTTTCTATTCTGCTATGGCAGGGATAGGATCAATTATACACTACATAATAATGGAAGGGGCTAATGCTGGCAGCTTTCAGCTTTTCTTCCTCTCCTTCTCCTTCCAGAAGACAACACAGTTCAGAGAAATGGCTGAAGCCACAGAAAGGGAAGAGGTGCAAGGAAACATGGGCATGGGTGTGAAGAAGAACAAACTCGAAGGAGTCAATAGAACTGGGTCCTAATCCCAGCTGTAGAGAAGATTACTTGTCTGACCTTGGTTGGGCCTCTCAAATCCCTCCAGGCCTTGATTTTTTTTTTTTTTAATGTAAAATATTAGGGGTTGAACTTAGGTCCCTGACTGCTCTATATCTCTATGGTCCTGGTTGTCCCCAAAACATTAATTGGATTTTACATCATTTGATTTCATTTCCGGACATTTACAATTCTCTGAGTAATGGGTAACATTCACAGCCCAATTACTTCCTAAGCTCATCGAAATTTAATTTGCTGCGTGCAGTGACACACAGCCTGAGTTTGACTAGGAAGTCAGCAAAGCCACACCAGTGATTTACGCAAGGTGCCCTGCCTACAAAATTTACCATCAGGGATGTCTAATGGAATTTTTTCTCATGTGAACATACAGCTTTCACATCTACTGGAGTTGGAGCTGATGAGCTTCCCAGGATAGAATGTACTAGACAATACGTTCCTTTTCACATAATGAGTTCAGGAAATTCTGCTGTGAAATGAAGGGTCTTGGAGTTATTGTAATGCTTCATAAATGAGAACTCTATCTCTTTCAGGCCTTCACAATGCTATTTGCATGTTAAAAACATCTGACCCCAGGAGGCTGCATTTATTCCACTATAACTCTAAGAATACTATGACCTCTACATTTACATTTAAATACTGATACCTGTGCTCATTTCTCACTCTCAATCTACTGTACGGGTTTGGGGAGGAGGGCATTTGGACACAAAATTAATGTGATTTTTAGGAGGCAGGAAATATTACTGGAACTTAGAAGTTATCAATAACCATCATTAAATTGGTGGATTAAAAAACATTTTCTTCTTCCTGGCACTGTTTTTAAAATCATACTCTATATCTACACTGTCCAATGTAGTAGCCACTAGAAATTGGTGCTACTGCAAATGGAGATGTGTCATAACGTAAACTACACAAAGGGCTTCTAGAAAATTTTAAATTACATAGGCTGCTCACATATTTCTGTTGAACAACACTACTCTAAATGTCTAGAAGTTCTGTATCATGCTTCATTCATCAAATACAATGTTCATTTAGCCTCCAAACCACTATTCAGGGTTTACAAAGTGCCATGCTCTGTGCTTCATGGAAAGAACTGCAAAATGAACAAGCTCTTGTTTTTAAGGATCTAGCACTTTAAAAGAAGTAGATTCTACCCATACTCACTACTTCCCAATCAGAGGCTTGACTTCAGCTTAGGGTATATGATATAGCACGGATGCACACTCAGTCTCCTGTGAAGCTCTATCACCCTTAGCATTAAATCCCAGGCCTGATTTGTCTGTCTTAGGGTTGATCTAGATTTTTGTGGAGCCTCAAGCTTATAGAAGCAGCTTCCATAAAAAAGGACGCAAATGACAATCACAAAATTAGGTTAACCCTGTAAGTGAAGTGTGAATACTGAAGTCAAATGAGGGTAAGAATGATTAATCCTCTGAGTGGTTCAGAGGTGTCTCCAGAAGATCTTTGACTTGGGTCATGTCATCAGCTGAGTAGGAATTTGATTAGGAGGCTGGGACATAAGGAAAGAGCATGAGTAAGGGTACGGAGTGCTTCTGGAAGGAGTATAGAAGGAGCCAAAGAGACTGGACAAAAGATAGGTGAGGGACAGATTATGCCGGAGCTTGCATGCCAGGCAAGGGTATGATGATTCCACTCTGGAATGCAGGAATTGGGAACCAATGCAACATCTGGAGTGACATGATGACAGTTATGTTTTTGAAAGACCACTGAAAGCAGTGGGGAGACTGGGCCAGGCACACTTCTGGTTCAATGTGTATACCTACCTCTCCATGGAAGGTGGCATTTCAGATTCAAGTAATCATATCAGAATGTCCCAGCATAATCCCATGTGCCTAGATTACAGAATATTCTTTCCCTGAAAACTTCCAGGAAGTTCCCTGAGTTGACTGGTACTCACTGAGTCAGTCTTCCCTCCCACTTCCCCACCGACTCCAGACCTCAGACACTGCCCTCCACCATTCATCAGAAGCTGTTGACAATCTAGAGACCTGGTGTGACAGCTATTTCTGGGAAACCCAGAGCCTTCACATAGAGCAAAGAGCTCGGCATCTGAAGAAATATGGTTGCCACGGGGGCCTGCAAAATGAGAGGATAATGACACTCTTGGTGCTACCTCACCCAGTGGTGCCTCAGACCAATGTTGGCCTGCCACCTAGGGACACTCCTCAACTCCCTCACATAGCTAGTCTCCAAATCCCAACCTGCCATCTGAGGGACTTGAGTCCCTCAATGAGTCCTGGCCCTTGGAATGGAGGCCAGGCCATCAGGCTCTCCTCTTTATACTCTCTGGGTGACTTCATCTCTGGGTCTAATGGGTCTAATGGGTCTTGGCAAGGATCACCTCAACTGGATCCACCCAACTGGAAAACCATAACTATGCATCTTGTGAACTCATAAGCCACTTATGCTAACTGCCTTACCATTTCCATGCATACTTCTAGGTCCTCCTATAGATAGCTTCTCTGGCAAAAGTAAATGAAAGGAACTTCCAGCTTGCCAAACACATAGCTTACAGCCATAGTCATAGAAAAGACCTGGACCTCAATGAATGTCCACTTAAGTTGCTTACTTTTGTCTTACTACTAAAGTGAATCCCCACTGTAGACGTATATATCATAGGACAGTAAATATCCGTGATTCCTTCAGGCCTTGGATGGGGGTCTGATTACACCCTTGTACTCAGCCTTGGCACCCTGATGGCACTACCTTTCACCTCATGACCAAACAAAGGAAATTCCTTTCACCACAGAAGTGTTCAGGAGCAGGCAGTTCTGACTACACAGAGCTAACTCCCAACTTTCAGAGCATTGTGTCTACCTTCATTGAGGCTAAAAACTAACCTGCAAACATCTTCAAGAAGGTTAAGTCCATGCTTGGTAACTAACCAAAGTGTTCGCCTAAATGCAAGCCTTAAAATGTCTTACAGGGTGTTACGGACTGAGTTGTGTCACCTAAAAATTATATGTTAAACCCTAATCCCCAATGTGACTGCATTTGGAGAAAGGGATTTTAAAGAGGTAATTAAGGTTAAATGAGGTCATATGCATGGGACCCTATTCCAATAGGGCTGGTGTCCTTAAAAGAGAAGAAACACATGCCATAAATGAGTGCATGAAGAGAAAAGGCCATGTGAGGATAGAGCAAGATGGTGGCCATCTGCAAGCCAAGGAGAGAGGCTTTAGGAAAACCCAAACCTGCTGACACCTTGATCTCAGACTTCTAGCCTCCAGAAGTGTTAGAAAAGTAATTTCTGTTGTTTAAGCCACCCAGGCTGTGGTATTTTGTTATGGTATTTCCTTGCAAACTAATATGCAGGGTTGAGAACAGAAGAAATATACTGAAGTTAACTCAGCCTGTTTTCCACACTAAAGAAAGAAACCCAGTTTCCTTTTTTTCCAAAAGAATTGTGATTTGATGAGGAGGTGATGTGATGAGGTGGTGGAGGAACTTCTGAATGCTTTCTATCCACCAGGAGCTACTCTAAATGCCTTTCATATATTGACCCACTTGACCCTCAAGAGCCTGGAGGCAGATGTTATTACCCCATGTTGCTGAGGAGGAGAGGGAGGCTCAGACACCCAACACTACCGTGGGGTGTAGTAACATGAAATCACTCATCTGTGTGATCCAGGCAGGAAGTATAAGATGGAAAGGCAAAAAAGGAAGTAGAATTTATATCTGGGCCTTGCTTCTTCTTGACCTTTGGCTCTTCATGGTAGAAAGCTCTGTCACTGTGGTGGTATAATTGTTTTTCATTATTTGCATCACATGAGTTTACTCTCCAACGCAATGAGGGTGAAAATTTGCCATCTAGTAATTACCATACCTCAGGGAAAAAAGAGAAAGATTTTTTTTTTCATTTTTAAGTAATCTTTACATCCAACGTGGGCTTGAACTTACAACCCCGACTGAGATCAAGAGTCACATGGTCTGCTGACTAAACCAGCCAGGCACTCCAAGAGAAAGGTTTTCTGAACAAACCCAATATAACCCATCTTTCGCCCTTACGAACTTGAATCATTACCATTTTGTCTGAATTTCTATGTTCTCTGATCCCTAGATCTGTCACTTTGTGTGTTGATGTAGACTTGAAGATGAATTCTTTAGGTGGTAATCACCCCAGGAACATGTAGTCATAGGAAGTCAATATTTCATTTTGCATTTTATGTGTTTCTCGATTGTTTTTTTACATCATGCTCTTTTCAAAATAAACGCTACATTACATGATTCTGTTACATTATCTTTCTAATCCATTATTAGTCAGTTCCAACTGACTGGTGGTTGAGCAACAGAAAGCTTACAGTCTCACGCACATTAACCCAAAGGTTAGATCCCAATTTTTAAAACTGAGGATTCTAAAAGAGATACTTTCAAGAATCACACTTTAAAGCACATACACAAGGCACCTGGGTGGTTCAGTTGGTTAGGTGCCCAACTTCAGCTCAGGTCATGATCTCATAGTCTGTGAGTTCGGGCCCCACATGGGGCTCTGTGCTGACAAGCTCGGAGCCTGGAGCCTGCTTTGGATTCTGTGTCTCCCTCTCTCTGCCCCTCCTCCGCTCACACCTCTGTTTCTCTCTCTCTCTCTCTCTCTCTCTCTCTCTCTCTCTCTCTCAAAAGTAAATAAACGTTAAAAAAAAATTAAAGCAAATATACAACCTGTAGCACTCAGAAAGCAAAAGCAACACACATATGCCACATGAGGATTAGATATTGGTGCTGTCACACACACTTCAACTGGAGAGTTTAGGTCCATGTTACACAGGTTAAATGAATTTTGTTTTGTTTTAGGTTTGCCATGTAAGTTTGTCTTTGTTTCTAATATGCATCACATTCTTTTTAATTTACCCACAAGGCTTGCTTCCAGAAATCTCCCAACAATTAGAAAAAGTAAGGCTTAAAATAACAATCTCAATACTGGAGAAATGTGAACACACACAGAGAACAAATGAAATAACAACAATAAAACACAGATGAGCCAGAGGAATTGTGTAGATTGAAGGGGTACGGGCAGAGAATGGTCATCACTAGGGAGAGCTAAAATGGCTAGTTGCCAAGAGGCCTCAGAAGGGGGCATCCTAACCCAGAAATGGGGCTTCAGTTTTAAAGGCTCAGAAATTGGATTCTGTGATTATCCCAAGCAGAGATTCTTTCTCAGAAACAAAAGAACATAATTCAAATTCATAAGAGACTAATGTAACAGCCAGAATGTTGTTCAGTATATTCTTCCCTGTGGTGAAATCTACATGGGAAGCCAAATTCTGAGGAAGAGACTGTACAATTCACGTGTGTTTTGGCATCAGAATAGGGCTGATGCATCTAGGAGGCCCCAAAGCCTCTCTCTCTCTTAGGTAGCAACATATTCACGTGGACAAAGTTTTCTCCCAGTTTTGTATAGTTTTCTCAACAGCAGCTTGAGGAACATTAGGATAGCCAAAAACTTCATCCATCTCTATGTTGGTTAGAACTTAGAGGTGAGGGCACAACAGCAAAAAGTATTTCCTAACTAACCTCCAGCATTCATAGATACACAGATGCCACATAACATTACCCTCTTGAACAGAGAAAATGTTTCCTCTAGACTTTAATGAGCTATTACCTATTGACAATTTGGTTTACCATAACATGATTTTTTTTGTTTGTTTGTTTTTAAATCACTTTAGTTCTATCTCCCCTCCTGGAGAAAATACTAACCACCAGCCCCCATCTGCCAACAACAACAAAAAATAATGCACCTGTAGAAGGCCTTTTGAAAATCCACTAATATTTTTTAAAGAATTAAGATTTAGCCAACTGTGGACAAGCCCTGTTTTATATTCTTTTCATTCTACATTTCACACAGTAAGTACATCAAAGACTTTAAACTAAACACATACACACTGAAAAAAAAAAGAAAGAAAGAAAAGAAAAAGAAAAGAAAAACACTATCAAAGAATGCAAAACTATATCCTGCTATGTACAATGATTTCTCCCTCAGTTTCCAAAGATAAAGATACATCAAGCATTAGAACAAGATACTCATATGTGAGAATAACCTAGAAGATACAGGTAATGGAACGGAGAGTACAAGGAGGTAGAATCAGAGACACCTGGGCTCCAATTCAGGGTTGCCATCATCACATCTTCAAAACAGGGTTGATAATATCTCAAGTGCATGGTTGTTTTGAGTTAAATAAACTAATGTAATGTGCGTGGCATATGTGGATACTCAATAAATAGTAACCATTCTCATTGCTGTCCTTTTAGAGACACTTCATTTTTTGAACATTTCCTTTCTCGTCTCCAAAGCATTCCCACATCTTTTCAGTCAAATTGAGTTTAAAAAAATATCTTCCTAACCCTTAGCACGTGTCTACAGAAAACTGACTACAGTGTCTACATTCTTAACTTTTCCTGAAACCCCTTTTGCATGGAAACAAAGCACCAATCAGGTGAGCTTCTGTTTTAACGAGGGAACGAGTCACACCAGTCTCCGTATAGAGGTTAAAACTAAAAAGCAAAAAAGCATACCCTTAAAGCTAGAGATTATCACATAATTCAGAGGTTGCTTTGGTTCCACTTTCTAATTCCATTTTGATTCTTTTCTACGGTCGCCCTTACATTTTTAACTTATGTTTTTAGAAAACGCTATTTTTAATCAAAATCTTGACCCCTCCAAACAGAAAAGAACTTCACATGGCTCTGATTCAAATAGCCCCCTCCTTCATCTCACTGTTGAAGCGTTGGGGGGGGGGGGGGAGGGCAGAGTCAATAGTAGTTTGCATTTACCAGCAGGTTTTCCTCTTTTATTTGCCTCTCACTTTCTCCTTTTGGCTCAATCTGCTTCTTACTGAAGTAAATTATATCAGCAGTTCTTTCAGCAGAAAGAATAAGTGAATAATATACTCTATAAATAATAAATTCTCAATCTTTGTATATCTACGCTTGCCTATATTTTACACTCTTTCTTGACCAATATTTTAGCTGGGAATAGAATCCCAGCTCGAGCTTTCACAGGACCTCGAAAAAATTATTTAATTAATATCTGGCATCCACTTTGTGCTGTGAGAAATCTGTCATCAGTAAAATTAGCTAGAAAAGAATAACAACCTGGTTTCTTTTTTCAGGTCATTTTAAGATTTTCCAGGTACAGACTTGTTTATCAAATCTTGTTTGCAACTTAATGTTGCTTGTTGTATTTGGGAAACCCTGTCTTTCAATTCTCAAAAAAAATGTTCAGTGATAATCTTTCTTTAAATATTAACCCCTTCCTATTGTCTAGTCTCTTCTAGAGCTCTTTAGATAAATGTTGGAGCTTTTAATTGTTTCCTCTATGCCTCTTAATTTCTCTTCCACTTTCCCCATCTCTTTATCTCTCTAAATGATTTGAACAATTCAGACAAATCTTGTCTTGTGAGATCTAATTACTAATTAACCTCTTTACTGAACTTTATTCTGAATCTATGAAATATACACAAAAACTATAGTTTTAACCTAATTCCCTGAATATAGCAAAGATAAGAAAATGCATATTCTTATGCAAATGTTCTTTTTGTGTTAGATGTTTCTGGAGATGTTCCTGATTCATATTCTGTATAAATAGAATCTTGCCATTTCAGTCTTATCATAGTGACATATTGGACACTTGTGGTAAAATGAAGCCAGGAAACATTTCTAATATCATGCAGACATATATTTTTCCAGTTAATTATCTATCCTATTTTAAAGCATGCTTATTTTTAAGTGTCAAAATGTACTGATCCATACTGCAATTGTTTAGAAAACTTCATGAACAAGTATATTTCAGCAAGAAAAGACATTTGATGCCAGCCAAGTTCTCTTTTTTCTGTCACTATAAATGGCTTTCCTATTTTCAACAGTTTTTCAAAATCAAAGTCATATCTAAGCTGACAACTTCTTTGGCAAGTTTCAGCTAGATGTAATTTGAAACAGTCAAGGAAGCAAAGCCTAAACAATAAGGTTTTTAATGGGAACGGTGACAGATCCTTAACTACTGTCATGCTGTGTCTGACACTAGAAGACTTGAGAGGAAATTCGTTAAATAAATACTTGCAGTTAAAAGAATACACCTGCATTTACAGTATGTGTCCTGGGTCACGAAAATATGTAAGATCTGAGAACTCAGTGATGTTGAACACTTAACAAAAACATACCCAAAAAATTCCCCCAAGGAATTTCTCACTTTAACCTTTAGAATATTCTTTAGCTGTAGTTGGCATCCAAAGGTTATTAAAAGGTCACAGGGGATAAAAAAAATCAAAGCTCTTCTTTTTGTCTTCAGATTAGTTCTATACAAAGCAAGGCTGTTTACTTTCTAAGGAAGAAGGAAGTTCTAAAATGACCTTTTAATCACTATTACTTACACACATACACATACATGGTTTGCTTTTACTAGAATGAGATATATTTACTATTAATACTATATTAATATTCATGTATTATGTATTCAGAATACATAAATGCTAAATCACAAGGAAAGCCAAAATGAGTCTACACTTGGCAGTCGGTTTAATTTGTAACAATTTTCTCAACTTAAATTTCCTAAATTTGGTTTCAGACAGGTCAAATATCAGTTCTGATGTTTAAAGCTTTTTAACTGAAATGAAAATACGAGGCAACACGAAGAAAAATCAAGTCGGTGTTTCAGAATACAACTAAACCCCCAAGTGGATGTTTGAACAGCTATCATAGAGAAGAGGAACATAGCAGGTGACTCCAGGAAGACGAGGGTGATTTTAACTCTCTTCCCCCTCACACCAACTTCAATCTCTCTTCCTTTCCCGCACTGAATGGCTGCTCAAGCCTAGGAGCCACCAGAAGCAAATAAACCCTTGGGTTCTGTGGAAGTCCTGGCAGAAGACGAGATGCAGGATGGCTCCCTCTTAAGCTAGTTAAGCACCTGAGACTAGACCCAAGGGTGAGTGTCATAAACTGGAGGGCTCCAGAGCAACGACTGGACGGCAGAGATCTGTATATTCCCAGGAAAGGTCAAGACCAACTCTCAGGAAAAAGCCCGAGTTCTTCATCCCATAGAGACCAAGGAGCAGCACATGGATGGACCCAATCCTTCCTTTCCTTCACTCTGGCAAAATATAAGGAACCTAAGTACACAGAGGCTTCTTCCCTCCTGGTGCCTCAACAGTGCTCATATCTGCTTGCTTCTATGCCAGTAGTGCACAAGAGAGACTGCTGCTTCCACTTATCTTAGGGCTGTCCCGACACTCAGCATACCTGAATTATACCTGAGTCCCAGGAATCAAACAAAAACAGAGATCAACTGGAAGACAAAGACCAGTCTAAACAGAAAGTATTCAGGCACAGAGAACAGAGCTGCTAGAAGACATAAGTGATAAATTCAACAGAAACACAAAAGACAATTCAAGTGCCACATTAAACAAGATGACTGGGGGAGAAAAGAGACATTCCTACTAAACAATCCAGACATCATTGAGACCAAAATTAGGCCACGAGAGATCAAATGAAAGAAATGTCTTAAAATATAAAAGGGGTGAAAATCATGCAGAAATCATGAAAATTCTGAGGAAAAGATAAGGAGACTTAAGGTGTCAACAGTATGGATTCAGACAAAGGAAATAATTTCACAGATGACAGACCATTTCCCCAAGGTAAAAAAAAAAAAAAAGATCAATCTAGAATTCACTGAATCCCAAGCCAGGCTGTCAAGAAAAAACACACACTCGGGACAGGCTGGTATAATTCTAGACTCTGAGGAATGCCTCATTCTCTCTTATTAAAAAAACAAACAAACAAACAAACAAAAAACAGTATTTTTTTCTATATATTATTAATGGATTATTGGAAATTTACATTTTAAAAAATACCATTTAAAATTGCTACAAATGATGAAGTACATAGGTATAAATCTAAAAAAATGCACAGGATTTTTATGATGAAACTGCAAAATCCTGATGAAAGAAATAAGACTTAAATAAATGTAAAGGCATGCTATATGCATAAATTGGGATGCTGAACATAGTAAAGATGTCAATTCTCCACAAGCTGATACACAGATTTAACACAATTCCAATCAAAATCTCAGTCAGTTTTTTGTAGATACAGATAAACTGATTTTTAATTTCATATATAAAGGCAAAGTAACTAGAAGAGCTAAACATTTTTGAAAAAGAACAAACCTAGCCAATTCTAAGACATGCTATAAAACAACATTAACCAGGGGCACCTGGGTGGCTCAGTCAGTTAAGTGTCTGACTTCAGCTCAGGTCACGATCTCGCAGTTTGTGAGTTCAAGCTCCCTGTCAGTCTCTGTGCTGACGGCTTGGAGTCTGCTTCAGATTCTGGGTCTCCCTCTCTCTCTTCCCTTCCCTGCTCATGCTCGGCCTCTCTCTCTCTCTCTCTCTCAAAAATAAGTATACATTAAAAAATTTTTTTTAATAAAAAAAATGACATTAACCCAAACACTGTGTTCTCACAAAGGGACAGACACATAGATCGATGGACTAAAATAGAATATCAATGGTCAATTGATTTTTGACCAAGGTACAAAGCCAGTGTAATTCAAAATTTACTTATACTTTATGTAACATATACTCATAGATCTTTTAAATCATGGACCTAAATATTAAAAACAAACATACAACAACAATAAAAACTATGAAGAAAAAGTATTTGACAAGGTACCACATCCATGCATGATAAAAACCCTCTGCAAAGTAGGTTTGGAGGGAACACATCTCAACATAATAAAGGCCTTATATGAAAACTTACAGCCAACATCATATTCAATGATGAAAAACTGAGAACTTTCCTCTGAAGGTCAGGAACAAGACAAGGATATCCACTCTCACCACTTTTATTCCACATAGTACTAGAAGTCCTAGCCATAGCAATTAGACACCACAAAGTAATAAAGGGCATCCAAACTGGTAAGGAAGAAGTAAAACTCTCACTATTTGCAGATGACATGATACTACATATAGAAAACCTAAAAGACTCCACCAAAAACTACTAGAACTGAGAAATGAATTCAGCAAAGTTGCAGGATCCAAAATGCATATAGAAATCTGTTGCATCCCTATACATTAATAATGAAGCAGCAGAAAGTGAAATTAAAAATATAATCCCAATTACAACTGCACCAAAAATAGTAAAATATCTAGGAATAAACTTAGCCAAAGAGGTGAAAAACCTGTATTCTGAAAACTATAAAACACTGATGAAAGAAATTCAAGATGACACAAAGAAATGGAAAAGCATTCCATTCTCAGGGGTTGGAAGAACAAATATTGTTAAAAAGTCTATACTACTCAAAGCAATCTACACATTTAATGTAATCCCTATCAAAATAACCAACATTTTTCACAGAACTAGAACAAACAATCCTAAAATTTGTATGGAGCCAAAAAAACCCTCAAATAGACAAAGAAATCTTGAAAAAGCAAAACAGGGGACCTGGGTGGCTCAGTGAGTTAAGTGTCTGACTTCAGGTCAGGTCATGGTCTTGCAGTTCATGGGTTTGAGCCCCGCATCAGGCTCTGCACTGACAATCCGGAGCCTATTTGGGATTTTCTCTCTCCCCCTCTCTTTCTTCTCCTGTCCCACTCTCTCTCTCTCTCTCTCTCTCAAAATAAATAAACTTAAAAAAAAGTAAAATAGTACTATGAATAACTTTAACAACAACAACAAAACTGGAGGTATCATAATTCAAAATTTCAAGTTATATTACAAAGTAGTAGTAAAGTAAAACAGTACAGTACTGACATAAAAACAGACACATAAATAAATGGAAACACACCCATAGAAATACACCCACAACTATATTGTCAATTAATCTTCAACAAAATAGGAAATGGGAAAAAAGACAGTCTTTTCAACAAATGGTGCTGGGAAAACTAGACAGCCACATGCAAAAAAAAAAGAAAAAGAAAAAGAAAAAAAAAGAAAATGGACTATTTTGTTTTACCCCACGTAAAAATAAACTCAAAATGGTTTAAAGACCTAACTGTGAGACCTGAAACCATTAAAATCTTTGAAGAGAACATAGGTAGTAATCTCTCTGACATTGGCCATAGCAACACTTTCTAGATATGTCTCTTGATGCAAGGAAAATAAAAGCAAAATAAACTATTGATACTACATCAAAATTAAAAGTTTCTACACGGCAGAGGAAACAGTCAACAAACTCCTGAATGGGAGGAGGTATTTGCAAAAGTTATATTGGATAAAGGGTTAGTATTCAAAATATATAAAGAACTGATCCAACTCAATATACAAAAAACAAATAATTCAATTACAAAAGGAGCAGAAGACATTAATGAATGTTTCTCCAAAGAAGACATACGGATAGTCAACATCAAAAGATACTCAATATCACTCATCATCAGGGAAATGCAAAGCAAAAACTACAATGAGGTATCATCACCTCACATCTGTCAGAAGGGCTAAAATCAAATCCAAAAAAACCAATAAGTCTTGGAAAGGATGTAGAGAAAAAGAAACCCTCTTATACTGTCAGTGGGAATGCAAATTGGTACAGCAATGCAAATTGGTACTGTGGAAAACAGTATGGAGGTCCCTCAAAAAGCTAAAATTATAACTATACTATGATCCAGGAATCACAATAGTGGACACTAATTTAAAGGGATACATGCACCCCTAAGTTTATTACAGCATTATTTACAATAGCCAAACTATGGAAGCATTCCAAGTGCCCATCAACTGATGAATGGATAAAGAAGATATAATGGGACACCTGGTTCAGTCAGTAGAGCATGTGACTCTTGATCTCAGGAGCACTAGTTCAAGCCCTACACAGGGCATGGAGCCTACTTTAAAAAAAAACAAAGATGTGATACACACACACACACACACATGAACACACTGAATATTATTCAGTGAATATTATTCAGCCACAAAAAAGAAGGAAACCTTGCCATTTGCAATGACATTAGTTAAAGAGTATTATGCCAAGCAAAATAAGTCAGTCAGAGAAAGACACATACCATATGATCTCACTCATATATGGAACTTAAGAAACAAAACAAATAAGCAAAGGGGGAATAAAGAGAGAGAGAAACAAACCAAGAAACAGACTCTTAAGTATAGATGATTACCAGAGAGGAAGTGTGTGAGAGGATAGGGAAAACAGGGGATGGGGATTAAAGATACACTTATCATGATGAAAGAAAAAAAAAAAGAAAAAAGAAAAGAAAAGAAGAGAAAGGAAAGGAAAGGAAAGGAAAGGAAAGGAAAGGAAAGGAAAGGA
>NW_026058474.1:0-15000 GCF_023721935.1 Panthera uncia
TTTACCAAACACACACACACACACACACACACACACACACACACACAGACCTGTGTTCTCTAATCCAGTGGTTCCCTGGTCATTGGACTCAACTAGGGAACTTTTCAATTATAATTTCCTAGGCTCTACTGCCTGATTCTACTTCAACAGGTCTGGAATGAGGTCCAAGAATTTGTATTGTTGGAAGCTCTCAAAGTGATGCTGATGATCATCCAAATCTGGAAACCACGAATCTACTCCTCAAGAGAATACCAGGTCAGATTGAGGGAGAAGGGAAAGAGTCCTTCAACAGAGATGCATGGGGAGAAATATTTAGAAGTAGGTAAGGATTTCTGGCACCTCTTTAAGTCATGGTGCCATTCTGGCTGACACAGCAGCTATCCAAGCATGTGCTGCAGATGTGACACTGTTCAGAGAGTGAACAGCTCCAGGGTTTGCAATCTATCATCATCACTGTCCAAACAGTTTGGGATATGTCAAGGGACAGAGCTACCTTTGGCTATAATAAAGATTCTCATTTTCTAAAACCTACTCTCCATGCAATAAACGAGAAAGCATATGCTGTATCAGAGGGCCTGCTCCTCCAGCAAAAACCTCCAATTAGAAGGTGAAGAGGAGTGGAGGGTCTGGGAGGAAGGGAATGCTGGTTAAGACGGTTTATCAGAGATTAAAAAGCATCAAGCACAGAGAACAGGAGATCTTACATTTAAAAACCAGTTTAACACAGAAACAGTTTCCCTTTCTTGACGGAACAAACAAGGGTTGAGAAGCTCTGTAACTCTTCTCAGTATCTCCCATTGGCTGATTTGCTTCACAGAGTCTCTTCGTGAAGAAAACACTCTGCAAGGCAAGAAATATTGTGACTTAAATTGCATTCATGAGATTCTCTGATAAAAAAAAAATCAATGTGTCCGATCAATTTTTCTTAAACAAGTTCATCATACTCCAGAGTGATCAATAGGGAATGTTTTTCAGCTGCTTCCCAGCCTTCCCACTTCAGTAATTGCTAGAATTTCATATCGACAGGCCATAGGATGCTTTGAAGGCTGAATTGATCCATTAGCCTGTGGTGCTACAAAGCTGGGCCACAACAATAACGTGGTGTCCCCCCAGGGACCCGGGCTGAAATCAAACAGAGGTAAGCCATTACATTATATGTTTGACCCTGGAGGAGCCAGGCTCCAGCTTCTATCTGTAACCAGGGAAGAAGAAAGAGGAAGAAGAATGGAAGCTGTAGAAGGAGGATGGGACCAAGAAGAGAAAGCAGCAGAGGTTGGGAGGGAAGAAAATGTGGAGAGACCTACAGCCTGACTGTAAATGGTCCCCATCGAAGAGGAAATGCTGTGTGGTCGGGGTGAACCACATATGCCGGGCAGCTGCAGTCAAGAGAAAAATAAACTTGAAAGGACTCCAAATGGGAAGCTAAATGATGTTCATCAGTATCATTTTGGTCTTGAACTTTAGCTCATAGCTCTTCTTTAACAGTGATGTGAATAATTACTCATGCCTGGGGCGAAGGAGAAAGGCAGCCTCTAACAGCACAGCTAAGGAGAAAGGGGCAAAGAGGACAGGGAAAATAGAGAAAACTCTTCTCTTTCACCAAGAGGTAAAATTATTCATCTTGTAATCATTTCAGGACAGCTGTACTGAACATTCATGCAACCCACTAGCTCAGCAGGTTATCATAATAAGGATTACAATATAAAAAGCATCTCAGAGAAATCAAGGCTTGATTCACCAAAAAGAAGTCTTACCATAGGGGGCCAGGTCATACTGCCTTTGCAGTACAAAGTCTAACTTTGGTAGCAGGAAAATAAAACCTGACAGAATGTATGCTAGCAAGAAGCACCGATTCGCCTGTTACAAAGCTGCAGTTAATCTATTAATCACAGAATTGTTCATTAGCTATCCTACACACTACAGTTACGCGGGCTTCTCAGAAACCTGTTGGAAAGCAATGTCTGTGGAAAGCAAATTTGCACATGAGATGGAAATCGCCCACCACATGCTAGCATGGTTAACCTGCAATTTTTATGTGGAAATTAGGGATGCCTTATTAAAACTCAAAGCCAGGGTTTTGCTGCTCTCAAAGACAAGCATATGTAGATATGCCACTAGCACAAGCATTGTTCTGAGTGACAGGATGGCATATATCAGTTGCTGGGTCAGACCTCACCAGAGGATAAACTGACGTGTTCCATGCTGTCACACATTGCTTTCTGCATTCAGTAGACATCCCAAAGGACGGTGACCTCCTTGGCAACTCACACGTTTTTCAGTTTCCATGAAAACCTAAACTAGCAAGCTCATGTGGGTATTTGCTCAGTGTATTTCATAATGAGAGTCCAGCCTGTATCTCATCCAAATATAATTAATCTGTCCACTCTGAATAGACAGCTGCAGTATCACCTATGTAGTTTTTTTTTTACATAAGAAGCTAAATGTGGGAGAGATGAAATTACAAAAATGATGACTCTGTTTCAATAATAGGTTTGTTGAGCATGTTACTAGATAAACTCATTGACAGAGGTAGATAATACTATGCCATTGGCAATATATTTATTTGAGCAAATCTACAGTGAATTATGGAAAATTAATATCTTGCTTCTAGAAACAACCACAGTGGCTCACACTGGGCAGAGATATGGTGGTGATACCAACCTGGCTTCTCACTTAAAGTGACATGGACAAGCTTTGCCATCCAAGTGTCTGCTACCAAGGCATGGGGCTAATTTCTACACAGGACAAGACAGGCCACACTCCAGACAGGCTTCTGTGCTGCTCCTGTCAAAGTCTCCACTGGAATAAGTGATAGGTAAGACTGTCTCAGGAAATGAATGTCATACACACTCTGTCTATGATCCAAATAACTGGGGAGATTTTATAGAATACATATCCCTAAGGCCCACTCCCAAAACTTGTGATTTGCTAGATCTAAGATGGGTTCTGGAATCTGTAAAGTTCTGTAGATGACTCTGATGAACAGCCTGGGGTGGGAATCTGTAAGGTCCATCTGATTCCTTAGATGCTCTGAGTCTTCACCCTACAAAGCATACATGGACCAGTGCGTGTTAAAAACACAGGCTCTCAGGCCCCACCCCAGACCTACTGAGGCAGCATCTGCATTTAAACAGGATCTCCAGGTATTTCATGTGGGCAATAAAGTTCAAGAAGCACTTGTTTCTAATTTGTTTGCACATCTATTAACTTTCTTGAAGCTACCTACCTAGCGCTCATGGATTACCACCAGCTTGCTTCATGATGCAAAGAAATGCCTTCATTAAGTTATGCTATTGGATTTCAATGAGTCTCATGAAGAATGTTCTGTTTTTTAGTAAAACCATTGCTTAAGACATCATATATTGCTTAAGGCTGTCAAATGCCTCTTGCTTGAAAGGGCTATGGAGGAAAAAAAACATTTTTTTAATGAAAAAGAAAAAGGCAGAAAGTAATACATGTTTTTTGCATGAGAAAATACAAACAAACAAAAGAAGAAAGCAAGCAAATAAAATTGATCTATGATTCCACTATCCAAATAAAGATATTGTTGATATTTTGTTATAGAGTATATATACATATTCTATGTGCATCATCATAAATAGTTTCACGGAATGAAAAATAATCATGTTCAACATGGTTTTTTATGCCATCATAAGATTCTGATATGAACACATACTACTTTAATAGTGGCATGGAATATCACTCTATCTCTCTTCCCTCAGTGTTTACTTCTAGTTACTTGTTTGCTGGTATAAACAATACTACAAGAAACATCCTAAACATCAGCATTTGGGTTTGTATATCCCTGAAAATATTTTTAGTATATATAATATCTAGAGGCACCTGGGTGGTTCAGTTGGCTGAGCATCCAACTCTTGGTTTTGGCTCAGGTCAAGAACTCATGGCTTCATAGGTTCAAGCCCCTCATTGGGCTCTGCTCTGACAATGTGGAGCCTGTTTGGGATTCTCTCTCTACTTCTCTCTCTGCCCCTCCCCCACTCGTGCTGTCTCTTAAATCAATAAACTTAAAAAAGAACATTAAAATATATATATAATATATATATACACACATGTAATATACATATATATGCACATAACATATATATATGTATATATATATATATATATATATATACATATATATATATATGTATAATATCTAAAAAATTTACTGGCTCTCCTAAGGAACTGCTAAGCTAACATTTTTCCAGATTACAATTACAGTAAATTGAGCTTCCCTTTTTGCCTTGTCAGAAAACTCACAATTAAATGTAATGCTCAATTACATTAATTATACTAACCTAGATTTCACAGGTATACATATTATATATTAAATATAATACATATTTACATATATACATTATATATATGTGTTATATATATTATAGATTTGAAAATAATGCATCTTCAATAAAATACATCAAATCTTGTAGGGCAGTAGAGTACTTATCAGTTTAAAACAAGGTAATCAGTGGTTTCAAAAGAAAAGATTCCAAAATTGGCAGGGTTTCTTTTTAATGCATGTTAACGTTACATGAAGTTATGTAGTTATGAAGTTATGTTATGAAGATAAAACCCAGAAAACATATTGTTACTTAAATACCACAAAAATTTTCCTCCTTATTCTGTTATTATAAATTTTTTTTAGACCTTCAAGTGAATGCCTAAATTTGTGTTAAATGAAGGTCACATTAAATTCAGAGCAAATTACTGCAAAGGAGAAAGAGGTGAGTATAAGGAAGAAGAAGAAAAGGAGCTAAAAGAAGAAACAAAAATGGTGCCAGGGGGGGCTCTGCCCAGACTAGAGCATCTACTTTGGCAGAGTCTCACAGAGTGGGTTACAATACCATGACTTCGGAGTGAAATCAAGTTTTAATTCACTAGAAATATAGATTGCCACACAAGGAGTGAATTTCCACTGCAAAGGGAAGTTTAGATTCACTCAGATTTAAATGTAAATGAGACGAGGTTAAGGGAGAGAAAGGAAGAGAGAATTACTTTATCCATTGCCAGGATCTAAGGTGCTCATATGAGACATTGTTGGACAGATATTTGTCTGCTCAGATTCGAAATGATGAACAGGGAGAAAGCAGGGAAAAGTAGACAGGTGAGAAGTTCCCATAGCAGCTCTGGACAGTTCTTAGGAGATTTGACCCAATGCCTTGTCTCACCAATAACTGACTTAAGCCCAGAGGACAGAAACTGAAGCCTTTTGTAACATACTCTGCATTCTCAGGGCCTTCTTGTTTGCAGTTACTTAATACTAGAAAAACTTCAAACTCAAGAATGAAGTAGATAACCTGAAACCACGAAACAAACATGAGACAGACTATTTGATGTAAACCTTGAGGATATGGACCTTCCAAGCCTCGAGCTCATGTTACTCCACTAGTGAGCTAGAACCAGCTTAATAGAAAGAAAACCCCTTGGATATAGCCCTTCATTGGGTGAAAGAATAAATTACCTTTATTTGGGGAGCAATTTAACTCTGGAGCAAATTATTTTTGTAGTAGAGTTCAACCAGTGGAAGGAACTAATGTAAAAACATGTAAGTATTAGTCCATTTTCAAAGACAGGAGAACAATGCTACTGCATAGCTATTGCAGAGCCACAATTTTTTAGCTGAATAAAATGGAATAATTGCTCTAATCCAGTGGTTCTCAGTGAGGGAACATGTGGTGGGCAGAATAACAGCTCCCTAAGGCGTCCATGTCCTAATTCCCAGAACCTGTGAGTATGCTATGTTCCATGGCAAGGGGATATTAAAGTTGCAGATGAAACTAAGGTTGCTAATCAGATGACCTTAAAGTAGAGAAATTATTCTTCATTATCTGGGTGGGTCCAATGTAATCACAACTGTCCTTTAACATGGAAGAGAGAGGCAGTAGAGGAGGTCAGTCAGAGATTTAAAGGAGCTACATTGTTGGCTTTGAAGATGGGAGAAAGAGGCCACATGCCAAGGAATGCAGGGAGCTTCTAGAAGCTAGAAAGGCAAAGAAATAAATTCTTCTCTAGAGCTTCCAGAAAGAACAAACCTCTGTCACCACCTTGACTTGAGCTCAGTGAAACTCATTTCAAACTTCTGACCTCAGGAACTATAAGATAATAAGTCTGTGCGGTTTTAAACCACTAGGTTTGTGATGATTTGTTACAGTAGCAATTGGAAACTAATGTACCTGGGAACTTATTAGAAATGCAAATTCTCTGGCTGTACCCCAAACCTCCTGAATCAGAAACTCTGAGGGTAGGGCTCAACAATGAGCACTTACTAAACCATGCAGATGATCATGTTAAAGTTTGAGAACTACTGATCTAGTCCAATTCCTTTTGAGGCCCAAAATAGTGAACTGATTTGTTAATGTCTACAGCTTCATTAGTGGCGTAACTGGAACTAGAAATAGATCTTTGGGGTGTTTTTTTTTTAAATATTTCCATTATTTTTATGACCTTTTATGCATGTACTACTATTTAGTCTAGACTCAAGCTGTTCATCAATAAAGCAAGACTAAGTCTGTTTAACCCTCATAACCCCACTTTCGGCAAAAACCTAGGTAATATGTAAGTGAAAATGCTTTAAACAGAATAAACTGTTGTTCAGAAAAAGGTATTCTTACTACATGGTAATATTGCAATGGCATTTATAGGAAACTTGGCTAACCATTATTTTTGTATGCCTAGCAAGCTATTCTACACCTTCTTCTGCTAATATAACCATTCTCACACAGATATGGGCACATGACCCATGCCTAGCCAAATAATACCTTATTCCCCTGGTGTGTGTTATGGGAGGATCCGATGACCCAACAGGGCCAGACAGTGTCCCTCCCCTGAATTGTGATATGCATGACTGTGCAAAGAAGCTCTAGAATTTCTACTATGTTTGCTAAACTCTGCCACTTAGAGAAATTCTATCTGCAGAACAAAGTCAAGTATAGGGATGAGAGATAGATGAATGGATGGATGGATAGATCCATGTGTGGGCAGATGAGAAGACAGATGAAGATGAGGCAAGAGGCAGAGAAAGACACCTGAAGCCAACTTCTTGGTGCCAGTTCTTGAGACCCTGGATCCTATGCTATAACTTCAGTCTCACAAGATGTACTCTATTTCTTTCTAAACTGTGTGAGCCTATTTGCTTAAACTGTCTAAATTGAGGTTCTGTCACTTGTGGCCTAAAGAGTTGTAAATAAATGTAGTATTCTTCTTAAATACAATACTATTCTTCAACAACAAAATATTGCCTTTCACAGCAACAGTTCTCTTCATCAGCACTTAGTAGCAGTTTCAATCTGCACTTCTATACCACTTTTGGAAGGCAACTCTCTGAGGATCAGTTTGTAAGCTTATGGGCCTCATCTGGAAGCCCCTTTATGTACTCTCACCAGTCTTCCCTTTACTCCAACTGCATCATGAGTTTCCCCAGTCAACAGTCCAGTGGCATGGGACCAAACCTGTGTTTCTCTAACTCCTAATGACTTACACATATGAGCACTTCCACAATTTCCAGCAATATATGTAAGCATATCTATAAATACTCCTTGAAAACTCAATTAGCATACTATCCTCAGAAAGTTCCTCTGGGCCTTCTAGGTTAAGAGTACTAACAAGTACATTTCCCCAACATGCTCCTTGGACCTAATGAAAAATTGCACCTGCCACATGTCTGGTTTCACCTCAGCAGGCTGCATCATCAAGAAGGCTTCTTCTTAACTCATGGTTAAGAGTACTAACAAGAGTCATGGCTTTCCTATGTCATTAGTTGAAATGTGACTCAAGCCAGATGCTACCCAAAACAAGCTATGATAAAATGCTTGGATGAGTTTCTCTTGCGTGTATGAAATGAAGTTATGGTTTGGGGACTAAGACTTGTTGGGCAAGTGCTCATGCAACAGAGGTCAATAGGAAGCCTCTTGACTGAGAGGGAACAGGCTGAATTCAGAAATAATTTTCCTTTTGACCCAAAGGATATATCTAATGGGGAGAAAAAAGAAAGGGAGGGAGCAAGGGAGGAAGGGAGAGAAGGAGGAAAGGAGGAAAGAAGGAGGGAAGGAGGGAAGGAGGGAAAGAAGGAAGAGAGGAAGGAAGAAAAGAAAAGAGGAAGCTTTCCACTGGCTAAGCAAGGAAGGAAGGGAAAGAGGAAGGTTGATGTTTTATTTTAGATCCTGAAAAAAAGAAAACATCCTTATAGACATGAAACATTTTCAAGGATAATAAGGAGTTACACATTTTTAAGGTGGACACTGGTGAAGGTTAAATTCATCAAACATGTAAAAATAAATATGCCATATAGAATAGTGTAGTATAACACACCTACCTTCTACACTGAAGCAAGCATTTGTCCTAAGTAACTAGCCAAGATCATGCCACAGAGAAAGAAATTCCTATTGAGCTGTCTCCCTTTACAACCCATGTTCTAGAAGGCAACAATAGCTTTCCCAAATCTAGGGAAAACACAGGTCTTTTTTATACAACATACATTTCCCCAACATGCTCCTTGGACCTAATGAAAAACTGCGCCTGCCACATGTCTGGGTTCACCTCAGCAGGTTGCATCATCAAGAAGGCTTCCTCCATTACAAGCCTGTCTTTAAAATATGGTTTCTAAGTCCTGTGGGCTAATTAAGCACAGCTGGGTCTACATCAGCCCCACTCAAGTGTGACGATTAAGCTGGCAAGAAAAAATCAATCATCATTAATCACTAAATCCATGTAGTGACTTTTAGAGGTGCTAAATGGGTTGAGCAGGGCAATAGTGATGCTTTTCATTGAGCGACCAAATGGTTAAAGTGACAAAGAGCATGCGTTCCTCCCGGAATGGGTTGGAATGTCAGAAACTCATGTGTTTACAGAATGGGAAAATCTAGTTAAAGTGGGAATAAAGTGCTTATAATTTCCTGTACATTGCACTCCCTCCAATTTTGGCTCTCTGTTAGGGCCAGGGGGAGATGCATGTAACTGCTGCCATGACTTGTTATCACCTGAATGGAACCTCTGTTAGAGTTTAAGATATCTCTTTTAGAGTGAATATATATATTCACTTGTAAAGTGTTTTCACTGAGCAGACTTTTTTCCTTTTATTGGACTATTCCCTACAGCCTTTTGCCTTATGATGCATTGAGAGTTTATGTCTTCTCCGAATATACTCTTTACCGAAGCATTCAGTGTAAAGGAGTCTGGTTTATGCCAAACCCATTTAATTTAGCAAAACCATCCTCCTTTCTAAGGAAGGTGGCATAGAGGTTTCATATCTCCACATGGAGAACAATTAGCACTAACATTATTATTGCTTTGTATAATGTTTTGTTTTAGGTTTGTTTTCCTGTGTTTAATTCCCTTCTGTTTTACTGCCCAATTAGGCTGACTTTGGAAGCTGTGGAAATATTTTATTGTGCTCACAATGGGGCTCACTTATCAATTAAAGGAGCCCAGTCTCTTGTTTCATCACTGGACATTAGTTTAGAAGCCATTTGTCCTGTGTCCTGTGAAACAGAATACAAGTCAGGGTGTGCCTGTTTCCCAATAGTGCGTTCTTTCTGGTACAAAATGAGTGCAGGGATTAATTCAGGCAATAACAAACTACACACTTCCTCTCCCACACTCCAGCTAATGACAAGTATCTGTGTTGGGAACTCATTTGCAGGTTTGAAAAGCAAGAGCTATTATAACAGAATAACAGCCATAAGCAAATGAGGCAGCTTTCACATCTGCTCCTGAAACTTAAGGGTCTGTGTCCACTGTAAAGTCACCATGTGATTTGTCCTGTCCTTGGGTTGCTCTTTGAGGATTCTTGGAGAACCAGCCTGGGAGAAGGTAGGCTATAAATCCCACTTCCTGTCACCAACCCACCTTCTTTCTTTCAATTCCAGGGCATGATCACTCTCCTAAATGGAGAGTAAAATTTGGAATTTGGAACTGCTTAAGGAAAAAAAATAAAAAGCCAAACATCTTAGGTCAGATTTCCTTCTCTTCTTTTAAAGTCAGAACAGGGGCGCCTGGTGGCTCAGTTGGTTAAGTGTCTGACTTCGGCTCAGGTCATGATCTCATGGTTTGCAAATTCGAGCTCCACATCAGTCAGACTCTGTGCTGACAGTGCAGAGCCTGCTTGGGATTCTCTGTCTCTCTGTCTCTCTGTCTCTCTGTCTCTCTCTGCCCATTCCCTGCATACACATGAGTGCGCTCTCTCTCTTTCTCTCTCTCTCTCTCAAAATAAATAAATAAACTTTAATAAATAAATATTTTAAAAAGAAATAAAAAGAAATCACAGGTATTAGGCAGACCCTGGAGTAGACATCATGGTTTTCAGTCTTTGGGAAGATGTTCAATTTCCACCAAGGTAATGACCTATCAACAGCTTCAGAGGAAAGAAAGGAAACAAAAGCTTGACTTGCATAATAGAGGATGATTAATTCTGGGCCAGCACAAACACACACACACACACACACACACACACACACACCATCCAGTTCTCACCTAGCACAGTGGATTTATGTCATAAATTTGAAAGCCATGTTACTGAATTTTTTAAATTTTTTTTGTAATGTTTATTCATTTTTGAGAGACAGAGATAGAGCATGAGTGGGGGAGGGGCAGACAGAGAGGAAGACCCAGAATCCAAAGCAGGCTCCAGGCTCTGAGCTGTCAGCACAGAGCCCGATGCGGGGCTTGAACCCACAAACTGCGAGATCATGACCTGAGCCGAAGTTGGTGCTCAACCAACTGAGCCACCCAGGCGCCCCCATGTTACTGAATGTTTTAAACACCCTGGACTCCTAACACCTAAACTGTCAGTCATGTAGTGTGAATGGTTCCTACACCTGTTTTGATAAAGACTCTGGAAAAGGAAAGCAGGTACTATCAATCTAATTGGGAGCCAAAGAGTAATAGGTTAGGACTCAGGAAGAGAAAAATGTTCAGATGCCTTTCAGGCAAGCTGTCCAGGTACAATCTTCTAGACTAGGAAACCATTGGTTGGTTAAAGCAGACTCTCACTCAAAACCTGTGAGGCTGACACTCAATCACTCAGAACGGCTGTTTTAAGTCTCATGAACAAGATGCCTCTGAGTTTCTGGCAATGCTGGTGACCCACATGAAGAGGGCCAGCTGTGTCAAAAAGCCGCGTCACCATCTGAACTCATGTTCTCCATCAGCAGGTTTTGCCAACAAACTCATCTCCCAGGGCCTAGGCCTGGCACAAGGTAAGCAGACACTGAGAAGAAGGAAGTGTAGGCAGTGGGTAAGCAAAAGCAGGAGAGAGTGATCATGGATGTCGGCCAGGCTGGGTTTCCTGAATGAAATACCACTAAGCTCCTAGCATCCAAGAGAGGGAAAACACAGATGAAAAAAGACACATACACACACACACACACACACACACACACACGCATGCACACATGCACACACAGGCACACACCCAGAGAATAAGAATCGCTCAGGAATAAACAAAACTTTAAAGTGAGCACAGGTAGCCAGTAGGAAAGTCAACTGAGGACCGAGATAGGAACCCAAAGCCCTCCAGAGATATGCTATAAGCCTCTAGGTCTGACCACCAAAGGCTGCAGCTCCTAGATGGTAAAGAACCCTCTGGCTAGCAAGTGGAGGGAGAGGGCAGCATGGCTTAGGCATCGAATCGAGACGTTACTTTTTAAACCTCCACTTCCTCTGCTTTCCTTGAGTGAGTACTTCAGGGTGCTGGCCATTGATGTGGATACTCAGGTACACAAGGGTAAGAGGGTGTAGATATCACATTTGTCAATAAGGGGCTCATATGACAAGATACCAAAGCTAGTATGAGACACGACCTCTCATACACAGAATTTACAATGGTGATGTAGGAGAACCTATTCCACTGGTCTTGACCCCAGCTATCCACTTTGAGAAGATAAAAGGGAAAGAAAGTAGAAAGAGAGGATTGGTGAAGGTTTTTTTGTTTTTTTTTAAGAAAAAAGTTCTGCCGTATAGCGAATCCCCATCACAAGGGGAACCCCACTGCACAATCCAGGGACACCATTCCAATTGCATTCTATGTGTTCTATGTGTTCCAGAGTTCCAGAAGCTGTTTAAATACACTGAATGAGTATGAATACTGCCCCCAGAATTATGCAAAGCCAGAGCCTAGCCCCACGGCACCACCTGTCCCTTAGGGGAAGAGGTAGGAAATGTTGCCTTCTCTCCACATTCTAAGGAGAAAATCTGCAAGGGTTCTCTTCAGAGAGCTTTGAAATGGACTGCCTGTCACCAAGACCCAAAAATAACTGATGCCTGATTCATCCCCCTGAAAGACAAAGCGGACTGTGCACTGGGGCCTGACTCCAGCCCACAAAATGAAAGGGCGAGGGAAGAGGTGACTGTTTTGATGGTAAGGCCAGAAGTGCACAGCAGCACAGATCCATCTGCAATCCGTGTTGACTTCAGTAACGGGTGTCGGTAGTGGAGGGTGAGGAACACACGTTTCTTATGGATCCAAAGTGGGCCATGGAGGAAAGCAAGCTCACACAGGAACTCAGAATAAGCGCACTCAGAATAAGAAAGCCTCTGTCTAGGCCAAAAGAGCTATAAAAGAGAAGGGCAGCAAAGAACCTCCAAAACCCCTGCAAAATGCCCCTAACAAAACCAACTTGGACCCTTTGCAGGCCCAGAAGGCAGAAGACAACAGCCTAGTAAGAACTGTCCTACTTTTTACATCTTCTTCCTCCTACCCTATATCCTCCCTCCCCAGCAAAACAGCAGTTAGCTCGCAGGAAAAGGTGAGCCTGGAGAGAAGAAAAGGATAAGACAAGAGGTTCCCCTTCACCACTGAAGGCCTGGCAGGGGAAGGGGAGATTTAAAACTGTATTTGTTTGCTACTGCTGCGTAACAAATTACTACAATCTTAGCAGCTTAAAACAACATCCACTATTACCTCACAGTTCTGTGGGTCAGAAGTCCAGCATGGCTCAGCTAGTTTCTCTATTTAGATTATGACAAGGCTGAAATAAAAGTGTTGGCTGGCTAGGTTCTTATCTTGAGGCTCTGAAAAGGAATCTGCTTCCAAATTCATTAGGTCATTGGCAGAAATTAGTTCTATATGGCTATAGGTCTGAGGTCTCCATTTCCTAGCTATTGGCTGGTAGTCACTCTCAGCTCCTTACGGTTCTCTAGTCCTTGCACGTGGCCCCCAAACCAACAGAAGCACATGGAGTCCCTCTTGGGCTTAGAATATCTCTGACTTCCCCTTCTACTAACAGCAAGAAAAAACTTTGCTTTTAAAGGAAGCATGTGATTAGATTTGCCCCACGAGGATAATCTCCCTTTTGCCACATAAAGTAACACAATCATAAGAATGATATCTCGGGGCGCCTGGGTGGCGCAGTCGGTTAAGCGTCCGACTTCAGCCAGGTCACGATCTCGCGGTCCGTGAGTTCGAGCCCCGCGTCGGGCTCTGGGCTGATGGCTCGGAGCCTGGAGCCTGTTTCCGATTCTGTGTCTCCCTCTCTCTCTGCCCCTTCCCCGTTCATGCTCTGTCTCTCTCTGTCCCAAAAATAAAAAAAAAATAAAAAAAAAAAATAAGGAAAAAAGAATGATATCTCATCATATTCCCAGATCTCAATATCTGGGAGAGATCCCAATATCTCTCGTATTCCCATATCACCCACTCTCAAAAGGAAGAGGGTTATACAATACTTGGGGTCACTGAGGTCATTCTTAGAAATTTGCCTACCACAAACAAGTCAGACTGGAAGTTTTGATTACTCCTCAAGTCTGAACATTCAAATTACTAAATCAAGGGTCTGTTTGCAACACCAAGGAATGGTGGAACTGTCAATTAGTGAAAATAAACAAAAAGTCTACAGTTTATGTAGTTTTCACCAGGAGGAGAGGTAGGAGATAATCACCAATGAATAAATGTTAAGGACGTAGGATAAAGCGTTAAGTGTTTTGTTTGCATCCTGAGTTGTACTTGCAGAACATACAGTTTACACAAGAATCATAATCCCAGAGAAAGGCTGGGATGAATCAAACCAAAATAATGCGTATTAATGATGATAAGACCAGAGAAGGAGAGTCAAAGCAGAAGTGAAGTTCCCTGCTACAAAGAGAAGATCCCAATTACTAGAAAAAGAATTTTGGGTGAATCTTTGTACACCACAGGGGAAAACATAGTTACATCAAGAGATCCCTGGAGTACATGCCAACAGAATGAACCCTGGTCCCAGTTCTACCCTATCACGTGGCTTATAAACCTGGGCAAGACTCTATCTCCCCAGACCTCTGTGTCCTACCAGGAGAATATCACAAGAATGTATGGAATAGGGTGGCATAAACTGTAAAACAGAGTGTGGGAACCGGAGGCCCATATGCTCTGACAGGCCCACAGATGTGTTTGGTTTGGCCCATGCAGTGTTTTAAAAAATATAATATAATATCATTTAATGCCAACATTTAAACAACAACAACAACAACAACAACAAC
Source organism: Panthera uncia (assembly GCF_023721935.1). NCBI lineage: Eukaryota > Metazoa > Chordata > Mammalia > Carnivora > Felidae > Panthera > Panthera uncia. The sequence goes on from NW_026058474.1 coordinate 14,449, forward strand.
AACAACAACAGTAGATTTCCTTTTAAAAAATCCAGGTTTCAGCTTCTCTTGGAAAACCAGACAATGGGGAAACACTGGCCTGCATTCTACATGGCAGCAAGGCTGCATTCTCTGTAGCTTTGTGTCAGCTGCCCTCCTCAGACTCAAGCATGGGTGCTATACTACCTCCTCACCTGCCCCACCAGGCAGGCTTCACACTTCAATCGTCTGCGAGGCCTCACTGGGCCCCGTTGGCATCCGCAGGTTTGATCTTGCTCGAAAGCATTGCACAAGTGTTAGCTGTTATTACCTGTAAAATGAGGTCACTGGAATGGATGATCTACTTCCACTCTGAGAGGCTGTAATTCTAGTCCATAAGATGGGTTCATCAGTCACTTTTCCCGAAAAGGTGTAAAATGATCACCCAAAACCAAGGGTGGTCCATGTCCCCTGTGTGTGGTATAAAGGCCATAAAATGCTCTGAAAATCAGGCATTTGTAGTGGGAGTTGCAGAAAGACTTCAATAAACTGTAGATGTGGTTTTCCACAGGGCAATATTTAGGCATTGGCTTT
>NW_026058474.1:17500-31668 GCF_023721935.1 Panthera uncia
CCTATTATTCTAAGCCATCAAGAAAGGCAGGAAAAGTCACATTTCTTCAAATCAAAGGGAAAGATGGCATGATGTGCCTGTTTTCTATTGACATGCTCAATCCTCAAATTCTTCCATTTTCCATGAACAGTAACACCAGCTCCCCAGCACTCCACAGATCCAAGAATGATAGGGCTGGTGTAGGAACTCCAGAAACAGTCACCTGAGGTGAGCCCTTTTGTTTAAAGAGGGCAAGAGGCTATTTTAAGGGCACACAGCTGGGAAACAGCCTATCTGGGAGTATGACCCATTGATGCTAGAGTCACGTCTACCTCTAGGAGACAGCCTGCCTGCCAGACTTCATATCACCCCAATTAAGGCATCCCTACATCTACTCTCAGGACTCCCAAACTCCTCTGAATTCAAAAGGCCCAAGCCTTGGTAAAGGACCAATTCCTCTCCTTCCTGTGTCATCCTTTCAACTGACTGGTCAAATCAATATTGATTACCTATTTATCTTTCTCAAAAACTAAGTTCAAGCAAAATTGTACTTCTTGACCCAGATTCCTTTAGTTGTCTGACCCCCTTTTTTTTTCCCTTCACTTTACTTCCATCAGTTTCTGGCTCAGAAAATTAGTATTTCCAAAACTAACACTTGCATATAATATCATATGTTTCTATTCTGCTATGGCAGGGATAGGATCAATTATACACTACATAATAATGGAAGGGGCTAATGCTGGCAGCTTTCAGCTTTTCTTCCTCTCCTTCTCCTTCCAGAAGACAACACAGTTCAGAGAAATGGCTGAAGCCACAGAAAGGGAAGAGGTGCAAGGAAACATGGGCATGGGTGTGAAGAAGAACAAACTCGAAGGAGTCAATAGAACTGGGTCCTAATCCCAGCTGTAGAGAAGATTACTTGTCTGACCTTGGTTGGGCCTCTCAAATCCCTCCAGGCCTTGATTTTTTTTTTTTTAATGTAAAATATTAGGGGTTGAACTTAGGTCCCTGACTGCTCTATATCTCTATGGTCCTGGTTGTCCCCAAAACATTAATTGGATTTTACATCATTTGATTTCATTTCCGGACATTTACAATTCTCTGAGTAATGGGTAACATTCACAGCCCAATTACTTCCTAAGCTCATCGAAATTTAATTTGCTGCGTGCAGTGACACACAGCCTGAGTTTGACTAGGAAGTCAGCAAAGCCACACCAGTGATTTACGCAAGGTGCCCTGCCTACAAAATTTACCATCAGGGATGTCTAATGGAATTTTTTCTCATGTAAACATACAGCTTTCACATCTACTGGAGTTGGAGCTGATGAGCTTCCCAGGATAGAATGTACTAGACAATACGTTCCTTTTCACATAATGAGTTCAGGAAATTCTGCTGTGAAATGAAGGGTCTTGGAGTTATTGTAATGCTTCATAAATGAGAACTCTATCTCTTTCAGGCCTTCACAATGCTATTTGCATGTTAAAAACATCTGACCCCAGGAGGCTGCATTTATTCCACTATAACTCTAAGAATACTATGACCTCTACATTTACATTTAAATACTGATACCTGTGCTCATTTCTCACTCTCAATCTACTGTATGGGTTTGGGGAGGAGGGCATTTGGACACAAAATTAATGTGATTTTTAGGAGGCAGGAAATATTACTGGAACTTAGAAGTTATCAATAACCATCATTAAATTGGTGGATTAAAAAACATTTTCTTCTTCCTGGCACTGTTTTTAAAATCATACTCTATATCTACACTGTCCAATGTAGTAGCCACTAGAAATTGGTGCTACTGCAAATGGAGATGTGTCATAACGTAAACTACACAAAGGGCTTCTAGAAAATTTTAAATTACATAGGCTGCTCACATATTTCTGTTGAACAACACTACTCTAAATGTCTAGAAGTTCTGTATCATGCTTCATTCATCAAATACAATGTTCATTTAGCCTCCAAACCACTATTCAGGGTTTACAAAGTGCCATGCTCTGTGCTTCATGGAAAGAACTGCAAAATGAACAAGCTCTTGTTTTTAAGGATCTAGCACTTTAAAAGAAGTAGATTCTACCCATACTCACTACTTCCCAATCAGAGGCTTGACTTCAGCTTAGGGTATATGATATAGCACGGATGCACACTCAGTCTCCTGTGAAGCTCTATCACCCTTAGCATTAAATCCCAGGCCTGATTTGTCTGTCTTAGGGTTGATCTAGATTTTTGTGGAGCCTCAAGCTTATAGAAGCAGCTTCCATAAAAAAGGACGCAAATGACAATCACAAAATTAGGTTAACCCTGTAAGTGAAGTGTGAATACTGAAGTCAAATGAGGGTAAGAATGATTAATCCTCTGAGTGGTTCAGAGGTGTCTCCAGAAGATCTTTGACTTGGGTCATGTCATCAGCTGAGTAGGAATTTGATTAGGAGGCTGGGACATAAGGAAAGAGCATGAGTAAGGGTACGGAGTGCTTCTGGAAGGAGTATAGAAGGAGCCAAAGAGACTGGACAAAAGATAGGTGAGGGACAGATTATGCCGGAGCTTGCATGCCAGGCAAGGGTATGATGATTCCACTCTGGAATGCAGGAATTGGGAACCAATGCAACATCTGGAGTGACATGATGACAGTTATGTTTTTGAAAGACCACTGAAAGCAGTGGGGAGACTGGGCCAGGCACACTTCTGGTTCAATGTGTATACCTACCTCTCCATGGAAGGTGGCATTTCAGATTCAAGTAATCATATCAGAATGTCCCAGCATAATCCCATGTGCCTAGATTACAGAATATTCTTTCCCTGAAAACTTCCAGGAAGTTCCCTGAGTTGACTGGTACTCACTGAGTCAGTCTTCCCTCCCACTTCCCCACCGACTCCAGACCTCAGACACTGCCCTCCACCATTCATCAGAAGCTGTTGACAATCTAGAGACCTGGTGTGACAGCTATTTCTGGGAAACCCAGAGCCTTCACATAGAGCAAAGAGCTCGGCATCTGAAGAAATATGGTTGCCACGGGGGCCTGCAAAATGAGAGGATAATGACACTCTTGGTGCTACCTCACCCAGTGGTGCCTCAGACCAATGTTGGCCTGCCACCTAGGGACACTCCTCAACTCCCTCACATAGCTAGTCTCCAAATCCCAACCTGCCATCTGAGGGACTTGAGTCCCTCAATGAGTCCTGGCCCTTGGAATGGAGGCCAGGCCATCAGGCTCTCCTCTTTATACTCTCTGGGTGACTTCATCTCTGGGTCTAATGGGTCTAATGGGTCTTGGCAAGGATCACCTCAACTGGATCCACCCAACTGGAAAACCATAACTATGCATCTTGTGAACTCATAAGCCACTTATGCTAACTGCCTTACCATTTCCATGCATACTTCTAGGTCCTCCTATAGATAGCTTCTCTGGCAAAAGTAAATGAAAGGAACTTCCAGCTTGCCAAACACATAGCTTACAGCCATAGTCATAGAAAAGACCTGGACCTCAATGAATGTCCACTTAAGTTGCTTACTTTTGTCTTACTACTAAAGTGAATCCCCACTGTAGACGTATATATCATAGGACAGTAAATATCCGTGATTCCTTCAGGCCTTGGATGGGGGTCTGATTACACCCTTGTACTCAGCCTTGGCACCCTGATGGCACTACCTTTCACCTCATGACCAAACAAAGGAAATTCCTTTCACCACAGAAGTGTTCAGGAGCAGGCAGTTCTGACTACACAGAGCTAACTCCCAACTTTCAGAGCATTGTGTCTACCTTCATTGAGGCTAAAAACTAACCTGCAAACATCTTCAAGAAGGTTAAGTCCATGCTTGGTAACTAACCAAAGTGTTCGCCTAAATGCAAGCCTTAAAATGTCTTACAGGGTGTTACGGACTGAGTTGTGTCACCTAAAAATTATATGTTAAACCCTAATCCCCAATGTGACTGCATTTGGAGAAAGGGATTTTAAAGAGGTAATTAAGGTTAAATGAGGTCATATGCATGGGACCCTATTCCAATAGGGCTGGTGTCCTTAAAAGAGAAGAAACACATGCCATAAATGAGTGCATGAAGAGAAAAGGCCATGTGAGGATAGAGCAAGATGGTGGCCATCTGCAAGCCAAGGAGAGAGGCTTTAGGAAAACCCAAACCTGCTGACACCTTGATCTCAGACTTCTAGCCTCCAGAAGTGTTAGAAAAGTAATTTCTGTTGTTTAAGCCACCCAGGCTGTGGTATTTTGTTATGGTATTTCCTTGCAAACTAATATGCAGGGTTGAGAACAGAAGAAATATACTGAAGTTAACTCAGCCTGTTTTCCACACTAAAGAAAGAAACCCAGTTTCCTTTTTTTCCAAAAGAATTGTGATTTGATGAGGAGGTGATGTGATGAGGTGGTGGAGGAACTTCTGAATGCTTTCTATCCACCAGGAGCTACTCTAAATGCCTTTCATATATTGACCCACTTGACCCTCAAGAGCCTGGAGGCAGATGTTATTACCCCATGTTGCTGAGGAGGAGAGGGAGGCTCAGACACCCAACACTACCGTGGGGTGTAGTAACATGAAATCACTCATCTGTGTGATCCAGGCAGGAAGTATAAGATGGAAAGGCAAAAAAGGAAGTAGAATTTATATCTGGGCCTTGCTTCTTCTTGACCTTTGGCTCTTCATGGTAGAAAGCTCTGTCACTGTGGTGGTATAATTGTTTTTCATTATTTGCATCACATGAGTTTACTCTCCAACGCAATGAGGGTGAAAATTTGCCATCTAGTAATTACCATACCTCAGGGAAAAAAGAGAAAGATTTTTTTTTTCATTTTTAAGTAATCTTTACATCCAACGTGGGCTTGAACTTACAACCCCGACTGAGATCAAGAGTCACATGGTCTGCTGACTAAACCAGCCAGGCACTCCAAGAGAAAGGTTTTCTGAACAAACCCAATATAACCCATCTTTCGCCCTTACGAACTTGAATCATTACCATTTTGTCTGAATTTCTATGTTCTCTGATCCCTAGATCTGTCACTTTGTGTGTTGATGTAGACTTGAAGATGAATTCTTTAGGTGGTAATCACCCCAGGAACATGTAGTCATAGGAAGTCAATATTTCATTTTGCATTTTATGTGTTTCTCGATTGTTTTTTTACATCATGCTCTTTTCAAAATAAACGCTACATTACATGATTCTGTTACATTATCTTTCTAATCCATTATTAGTCAGTTCCAACTGACTGGTGGTTGAGCAACAGAAAGCTTACAGTCTCACGCACATTAACCCAAAGGTTAGATCCCAATTTTTAAAACTGAGGATTCTAAAAGAGATACTTTCAAGAATCACACTTTAAAGCACATACACAAGGCACCTGGGTGGTTCAGTTGGTTAGGTGCCCAACTTCAGCTCAGGTCATGATCTCATAGTCTGTGAGTTCGGGCCCCACATGGGGCTCTGTGCTGACAAGCTCGGAGCCTGGAGCCTGCTTTGGATTCTGTGTCTCCCTCTCTCTGCCCCTCCTCCGCTCACACCTCTGTTTCTCTCTCTCTCTCTCTCTCTCTCTCTCTCTCTCTCTCTCTCAAAAGTAAATAAACGTTAAAAAAAAATTAAAGCAAATATACAACCTGTAGCACTCAGAAAGCAAAAGCAACACACATATGCCACATGAGGATTAGATATTGGTGCTGTCACACACACTTCAACTGGAGAGTTTAGGTCCATGTTACACAGGTTAAATGAATTTTGTTTTGTTTTAGGTTTGCCATGTAAGTTTGTCTTTGTTTCTAATATGCATCACATTCTTTTTAATTTACCCACAAGGCTTGCTTCCAGAAATCTCCCAACAATTAGAAAAAGTAAGGCTTAAAATAACAATCTCAATACTGGAGAAATGTGAACACACACAGAGAACAAATGAAATAACAACAATAAAACACAGATGAGCCAGAGGAATTGTGTAGATTGAAGGGGTACGGGCAGAGAATGGTCATCACTAGGGAGAGCTAAAATGGCTAGTTGCCAAGAGGCCTCAGAAGGGGGCATCCTAACCCAGAAATGGGGCTTCAGTTTTAAAGGCTCAGAAATTGGATTCTGTGATTATCCCAAGCAGAGATTCTTTCTCAGAAACAAAAGAACATAATTCAAATTCATAAGAGACTAATGTAACAGCCAGAATGTTGTTCAGTATATTCTTCCCTGTGGTGAAATCTACATGGGAAGCCAAATTCTGAGGAAGAGACTGTACAATTCACGTGTGTTTTGGCATCAGAATAGGGCTGATGCATCTAGGAGGCCCCAAAGCCTCTCTCTCTCTTAGGTAGCAACATATTCACGTGGACAAAGTTTTCTCCCAGTTTTGTATAGTTTTCTCAACAGCAGCTTGAGGAACATTAGGATAGCCAAAAACTTCATCCATCTCTATGTTGGTTAGAACTTAGAGGTGAGGGCACAACAGCAAAAAGTATTTCCTAACTAACCTCCAGCATTCATAGATACACAGATGCCACATAACATTACCCTCTTGAACAGAGAAAATGTTTCCTCTAGACTTTAATGAGCTATTACCTATTGACAATTTGGTTTACCATAACATGATTTTTTTTGTTTGTTTGTTTTTAAATCACTTTAGTTCTATCTCCCCTCCTGGAGAAAATACTAACCACCAGCCCCCATCTGCCAACAACAACAAAAAATAATGCACCTGTAGAAGGCCTTTTGAAAATCCACTAATATTTTTTAAAGAATTAAGATTTAGCCAACTGTGGACAAGCCCTGTTTTATATTCTTTTCATTCTACATTTCACACAGTAAGTACATCAAAGACTTTAAACTAAACACATACACACTGAAAAAAAAAAAGAAAGAAAGAAAAGAAAAAGAAAAGAAAAACACTATCAAAGAATGCAAAACTATATCCTGCTATGTACAATGATTTCTCCCTCAGTTTCCAAAGATAAAGATACATCAAGCATTAGAACAAGATACTCATATGTGAGAATAACCTAGAAGATACAGGTAATGGAACGGAGAGTACAAGGAGGTAGAATCAGAGACACCTGGGCTCCAATTCAGGGTTGCCATCATCACATCTTCAAAACAGGGTTGATAATATCTCAAGTGCATGGTTGTTTTGAGTTAAATAAACTAATGTAATGTGCGTGGCATATGTGGATACTCAATAAATAGTAACCATTCTCATTGCTGTCCTTTTAGAGACACTTCATTTTTTGAACATTTCCTTTCTCGTCTCCAAAGCATTCCCACATCTTTTCAGTCAAATTGAGTTTAAAAAAATATCTTCCTAACCCTTAGCACGTGTCTACAGAAAACTGACTACAGTGTCTACATTCTTAACTTTTCCTGAAACCCCTTTTGCATGGAAACAAAGCACCAATCAGGTGAGCTTCTGTTTTAACGAGGGAACGAGTCACACCAGTCTCCGTATAGAGGTTAAAACTAAAAAGCAAAAAAGCATACCCTTAAAGCTAGAGATTATCACATAATTCAGAGGTTGCTTTGGTTCCACTTTCTAATTCCATTTTGATTCTTTTCTACGGTCGCCCTTACATTTTTAACTTATGTTTTTAGAAAACGCTATTTTTAATCAAAATCTTGACCCCTCCAAACAGAAAAGAACTTCACATGGCTCTGATTCAAATAGCCCCCTCCTTCATCTCACTGTTGAAGCGTTGGGGGGGGGGGGGGAGGGCAGAGTCAATAGTAGTTTGCATTTACCAGCAGGTTTTCCTCTTTTATTTGCCTCTCACTTTCTCCTTTTGGCTCAATCTGCTTCTTACTGAAGTAAATTATATCAGCAGTTCTTTCAGCAGAAAGAATAAGTGAATAATATACTCTATAAATAATAAATTCTCAATCTTTGTATATCTACGCTTGCCTATATTTTACACTCTTTCTTGACCAATATTTTAGCTGGGAATAGAATCCCAGCTCGAGCTTTCACAGGACCTCGAAAAAATTATTTAATTAATATCTGGCATCCACTTTGTGCTGTGAGAAATCTGTCATCAGTAAAATTAGCTAGAAAAGAATAACAACCTGGTTTCTTTTTTCAGGTCATTTTAAGATTTTCCAGGTACAGACTTGTTTATCAAATCTTGTTTGCAACTTAATGTTGCTTGTTGTATTTGGGAAACCCTGTCTTTCAATTCTCAAAAAAAATGTTCAGTGATAATCTTTCTTTAAATATTAACCCCTTCCTATTGTCTAGTCTCTTCTAGAGCTCTTTAGATAAATGTTGGAGCTTTTAATTGTTTCCTCTATGCCTCTTAATTTCTCTTCCACTTTCCCCATCTCTTTATCTCTCTAAATGATTTGAACAATTCAGACAAATCTTGTCTTGTGAGATCTAATTACTAATTAACCTCTTTACTGAACTTTATTCTGAATCTATGAAATATACACAAAAACTATAGTTTTAACCTAATTCCCTGAATATAGCAAAGATAAGAAAATGCATATTCTTATGCAAATGTTCTTTTTGTGTTAGATGTTTCTGGAGATGTTCCTGATTCATATTCTGTATAAATAGAATCTTGCCATTTCAGTCTTATCATAGTGACATATTGGACACTTGTGGTAAAATGAAGCCAGGAAACATTTCTAATATCATGCAGACATATATTTTTCCAGTTAATTATCTATCCTATTTTAAAGCATGCTTATTTTTAAGTGTCAAAATGTACTGATCCATACTGCAATTGTTTAGAAAACTTCATGAACAAGTATATTTCAGCAAGAAAAGACATTTGATGCCAGCCAAGTTCTCTTTTTTCTGTCACTATAAATGGCTTTCCTATTTTCAACAGTTTTTCAAAATCAAAGTCATATCTAAGCTGACAACTTCTTTGGCAAGTTTCAGCTAGATGTAATTTGAAACAGTCAAGGAAGCAAAGCCTAAACAATAAGGTTTTTAACGGGAACGGTGACAGATCCTTAACTACTGTCATGCTGTGTCTGACACTAGAAGACTTGAGAGGAAATTCGTTAAATAAATACTTGCAGTTAAAAGAATACACCTGCATTTACAGTATGTGTCCTGGGTCATGAAAATATGTAAGATCTGAGAACTCAGTGATGTTGAACACTTAACAAAAACATACCCAAAAAATTCCCCCAAGGAATTTCTCACTTTAACCTTTAGAATATTCTTTAGCTGTAGTTGGCATCCAAAGGTTATTAAAAGGTCACAGGGGATAAAAAAAATCAAAGCTCTTCTTTTTGTCTTCAGATTAGTTCTATACAAAGCAAGGCTGTTTACTTTCTAAGGAAGAAGGAAGTTCTAAAATGACCTTTTAATCACTATTACTTACACACATACACATACATGGTTTGCTTTTACTAGAATGAGATATATTTACTATTAATACTATATTAATATTCATGTATTATGTATTCAGAATACATAAATGCTAAATCACAAGGAAAGCCAAAATGAGTCTACACTTGGCAGTCGGTTTAATTTGTAACAATTTTCTCAACTTAAATTTCCTAAATTTGGTTTCAGACAGGTCAAATATCAGTTCTGATGTTTAAAGCTTTTTAACTGAAATGAAAATACGAGGCAACACGAAGAAAAATCAAGTCGGTGTTTCAGAATACAACTAAACCCCCAAGTGGATGTTTGAACAGCTATCATAGAGAAGAGGAACATAGCAGGTGACTCCAGGAAGACGAGGGTGATTTTAACTCTCTTCCCCCTCACACCAACTTCAATCTCTCTTCCTTTCCCGCACTGAATGGCTGCTCAAGCCTAGGAGCCACCAGAAGCAAATAAACCCTTGGGTTCTGTGGAAGTCCTGGCAGAAGACGAGATGCAGGATGGCTCCCTCTTAAGCTAGTTAAGCACCTGAGACTAGACCCAAGGGTGAGTGTCATAAACTGGAGGGCTCCAGAGCAACGACTGGACGGCAGAGATCTGTATATTCCCAGGAAAGGTCAAGACCAACTCTCAGGAAAAAGCCCGAGTTCTTCATCCCATAGAGACCAAGGAGCAGCACATGGATGGACCCAATCCTTCCTTTCCTTCACTCTGGCAAAATATAAGGAACCTAAGTACACAGAGGCTTCTTCCCTCCTGGTGCCTCAACAGTGCTCATATCTGCTTGCTTCTATGCCAGTAGTGCACAAGAGAGACTGCTGCTTCCACTTATCTTAGGGCTGTCCCGACACTCAGCATACCTGAATTATACCTGAGTCCCAGGAATCAAACAAAAACAGAGATCAACTGGAAGACAAAGACCAGTCTAAACAGAAAGTATTCAGGCACAGAGAACAGAGCTGCTAGAAGACATAAGTGATAAATTCAACAGAAACACAAAAGACAATTCAAGTGCCGCATTAAACAAGATGACTGGGGGAGAAAAGAGACATTCCTACTAAACAATCCAGACATCATTGAGACCAAAATTAGGCCACGAGAGATCAAATGAAAGAAATGTCTTAAAATATAAAAGGGGTGAAAATCATGCAGAAATCATGAAAATTCTGAGGAAAAGATAAGGAGACTTAAGGTGTCAACAGTATGGATTCAGACAAAGGAAATAATTTCACAGATGACAGACCATTTCCCCAAGGTAAAAAAAAAAAAAAAGATCAATCTAGAATTCACTGAATCCCAAGCCAGGCTGTCAAGAAAAAACACACACTCGGGACAGGCTGGTATAATTCTAGACTCTGAGGAATGCCTCATTCTCTCTTATTAAAAAAACAAACAAACAAACAAACAAAAAACAGTATTTTTTTCTATATATTATTAATGGATTATTGGAAATTTACATTTTAAAAAATACCATTTAAAATTGCTACAAATGATGAAGTACATAGGTATAAATCTAAAAAAATGCACAGGATTTTTATGATGAAACTGCAAAATCCTGATGAAAGAAATAAGACTTAAATAAATGTAAAGGCATGCTATATGCATAAATTGGGATGCTGAACATAGTAAAGATGTCAATTCTCCACAAGCTGATACACAGATTTAACACAATTCCAATCAAAATCTCAGTCAGTTTTTTGTAGATACAGATAAACTGATTTTTAATTTCATATATAAAGGCAAAGTAACTAGAAGAGCTAAACATTTTTGAAAAAGAACAAACCTAGCCAATTCTAAGACATGCTATAAAACAACATTAACCAGGGGCACCTGGGTGGCTCAGTCAGTTAAGTGTCTGACTTCAGCTCAGGTCACGATCTCGCAGTTTGTGAGTTCAAGCTCCCTGTCAGTCTCTGTCCTGACGGCTTGGAGTCTGCTTCAGATTCTGGGTCTCCCTCTCTCTCTTCCCTTCCCTGCTCATGCTCGGCCTCTCTCTCTCTCTCTCTCTCAAAAATAAGTATACATTAAAAAATTTTTTTTAATAAAAAAAATGACATTAACCCAAACACTGTGTTCTCACAAAGGGACAGACACATAGATCGATGGACTAAAATAGAATATCAATGGTCAATTGATTTTTGACCAAGGTACAAAGCCAGTGTAATTCAAAATTTACTTATACTTTATGTAACATATACTCATAGATCTTTTAAATCATGGACCTAAATATTAAAAACAAACATACAACAACAATAAAAACTATGAAGAAAAAGTATTTGACAAGGTACCACATCCATGCATGATAAAAACCCTCTGCAAAGTAGGTTTGGAGGGAACACATCTCAACATAATAAAGGCCTTATATGAAAACTTACAGCCAACATCATATTCAATGATGAAAAACTGAGAACTTTCCTCTGAAGGTCAGGAACAAGACAAGGATATCCACTCTCACCACTTTTATTCCACATAGTACTAGAAGTCCTAGCCATAGCAATTAGACACCACAAAGAAATAAAGGGCATCCAAACTGGTAAGGAAGAAGTAAAACTCTCACTATTTGCAGATGACATGATACTACATATAGAAAACCTAAAAGACTCCACCAAAAACTACTAGAACTGAGAAATGAATTCAGCAAAGTTGCAGGATCCAAAATGCATATAGAAATCTGTTGCATCCCTATACATTAATAATGAAGCAGCAGAAAGTGAAATTAAAAATATAATCCCAATTACAACTGCACCAAAAATAGTAAAATATCTAGGAATAAACTTAACCAAAGAGGTGAAAAACCTGTATTCTGAAAACTATAAAACACTGATGAAAGAAATTCAAGATGACACAAAGAAATGGAAAAGCATTCCATTCTCAGGGGTTGGAAGAACAAATATTGTTAAAAAGTCTATACTACTCAAAGCAATCTACACATTTAATGTAATCCCTATCAAAATAACCAACATTTTTCACAGAACTAGAACAAACAATCCTAAAATTTGTATGGAGCCAAAAAAACCCTCAAATAGACAAAGAAATCTTGAAAAAGCAAAACAGGGGACCTGGGTGGCTCAGTGAGTTAAGTGTCTGACTTCAGGTCAGGTCATGGTCTTGCAGTTCATGGGTTTGAGCCCCGCATCAGGCTCTGCACTGACAATCCGGAGCCTATTTGGGATTTTCTCTCTCCCCCTCTCTTTCTTCTCCTGTCCCACTCTCTCTCTCTCTCTCTCTCTCAAAATAAATAAACTTAAAAAAAAGTAAAATAGTACTATGAATAACTTTAACAACAACAACAAAACTGGAGGTATCATAATTCAAAATTTCAAGTTATATTACAAAGTAGTAGTAAAGTAAAACAGTACAGTACTGACATAAAAACAGACACATAAATAAATGGAAACACACCCATAGAAATACACCCACAACTATATTGTCAATTAATCTTCAACAAAATAGGAAATGGGAAAAAAGACAGTCTTTTCAACAAATGGTGCTGGGAAAACTAGACAGCCACATGCAAAAAAAAAAGAAAAAGAAAAAGAAAAAAAAAGAAAATGGACTATTTTGTTTTACCCCACGTAAAAATAAACTCAAAATGGTTTAAAGACCTAACTGTGAGACCTGAAACCATTAAAATCTTTGAAGAGAACATAGGTAGTAATCTCTCTGACATTGGCCATAGCAACACTTTCTAGATATGTCTCTTGATGCAAGGAAAATAAAAGCAAAATAAACTATTGATACTACATCAAAATTAAAAGTTTCTACACGGCAGAGGAAACAGTCAACAAACTCCTGAATGGGAGGAGGTATTTGCAAAAGTTATATTGGATAAAGGGTTAGTATTCAAAATATATAAAGAACTGATCCAACTCAATATACAAAAAACAAATAATTCAATTACAAAAGGAGCAGAAGACATTAATGAATGTTTCTCCAAAGAAGACATACGGATAGTCAACATCAAAAGATACTCAATATCACTCATCATCAGGGAAATGCAAAGCAAAAACTACAATGAGGTATCATCACCTCACATCTGTCAGAAGGGCTAAAATCAAATCCAAAAAAACCAATAAGTCTTGGAAAGGATGTAGAGAAAAAGAAACCCTCTTATACTGTCAGTGGGAATGCAAATTGGTACAGCAATGCAAATTGGTACTGTGGAAAACAGTATGGAGGTCCCTCAAAAAGCTAAAATTATAACTATACTATGATCCAGGAATCACAATAGTGGACACTAATTTAAAGGGATACATGCACCCCTAAGTTTATTACAGCATTATTTACAATAGCCAAACTATGGAAGCATTCCAAGTGCCCATCAACTGATGAATGGATAAAGAAGATATAATGGGACACCTGGTTCAGTCAGTAGAGCATGTGACTCTTGATCTCAGGAGCACTAGTTCAAGCCCTACACAGGGCATGGAGCCTACTTTAAAAAAAAACAAAGATGTGATACACACACACACACACACATGAACACACTGAATATTATTCAGTGAATATTATTCAGCCACAAAAAAGAAGGAAACCTTGCCATTTGCAATGACATTAGTTAAAGAGTATTATGCCAAGCAAAATAAGTCAGTCAGAGAAAGACACATACCATATGATCTCACTCATATATGGAACTTAAGAAACAAAACAAATAAGCAAAGGGGGAATAAAGAGAGAGAGAAACAAACCAAGAAACAGACTCTTAAGTATAGATGATTACCAGAGAGGAAGTGTGTGAGAGGATAGGGAAAACAGGGGATGGGGATTAAAGATACACTTATCATGATGAAAGAAAAAAAAAAAGAAAAAAGAAAAGAAAAGAAGAGAAAGGAAAGGAAAGGAAAGGAAAGGAAAGGAAAGGAAAGGAAAGGA